>NC_056730.1:852716271-853016271 GCF_019279795.1 Protopterus annectens
TTTTATGTCCCTTAAATGGTAGTGCTGACAATTATTTTGTTTTTGTACTCAAGGTTAGTCACACTTAGCCGGTGGCCTATTTTCAGCAGAAATCTGAGGTGGTATTTGCACAGATGGGAAAATTTGGCCAGGACATTAAAGAATTTAGCTTGTTTTTCTTTTGAACACCTGCCTAAGCTACTATAAACTTAGGCAGGTACTTTTTACACAAAGGACTTTAAATAACAAGTGCAATGCTCTCCTAAAGCTGGACTGCAGTGTCACCACTGAATTAAGTATTCAGTGGTGAAATTTACCAATGGTTCTCCAAAGGATATGTAGCAGGATGCATGCCCCTCTTCTCTCCCAAGTTGTTCACAGGTTCATAGGTGTATACTAGGCTAATGGCCCTGGAGCCTTTACAAGCCTAGCCCAGGCACCGTGCCACCCACTATTAGTTCAGAGTGCCCCTATCCAGTAGGGCAACTGGAATGATCCCTGGAGTGAACCTTCTGTTAGCCATCCACTTGTCAAGATTTCTCTTGAAGAGGGCCAGTGAGGTGCTCTGCTTGACATGAATGGGAAGCTTATTCCAGATGAACAGTCTTTGGGAGATGAACCTGTCCCTCCAGCATGTTCTGTTAATTCTGACAATGAGATTTTGATCTCTGGCATGTGTGGTGCGGGGGGATTGGGATTTCTTTAGGTGTAGCATTTCAAGTAGGGCTGGGTCGAACATGGCTTTTTAAGTCAAGCAGATATCACCTCTAAGTAGACAATAAAAGACTGCGAACAGCTGAAGTTTCTTAAGTCTGTCCATGTAGGACAAGTGTTTAAGGCCTAGGATCCTTTTTGTGAGGTACTTTTGTGGCCTCTCCAGCTGTTGTAGGTGTCTGGTCAGGTACATACCAAATGGAGCGTTATATTCAATGACTGGTCTAACGAGGGATGAGAAGAGAGGGATGATGACCTCTTTCTTCCTGGATGCGAAACCTTTGGTTATAAGATGTGCCGCGTAGAAGGACTTTCTGACCACAGTGGCAATGTGGTGGCCGAAGGTGAGGTGGCTGTCGACCTGGGTGCCCAGATCTCTTATGGCCCCTTCAGTGTTTAGTGGGCTCCCATCAAAGTGGTAATTCATGGGACCTGAGTTTTTTCCAAAGGGGATGATAACGCATTTTTTGGCATTAAGCTTCAAGCCATGGTTCTGATACCAGTCATTGGTCTCAGAGAGGCCCTTTTGTAGGATATTTGCATCACTTGGGGAGTTGATAATGACTCCTAGCTTGCAGTCATCAGCAAACTTAGTCAGCCAAATTCCTTCTGTGTTGGCCTGGAGTTCTGAGAAGTAGATGCCAAACAGGAGAGAGCCCAGGATTGTGCCCTGTGGGACTCCATTCATGACTGGTCGACAGACTGACTTGGAATCCGCAACTTTCACTCTGTGGGTCCTGTCTGTGAGCCAGTTTGCAACCCACGTAGTGATGTAAGTATTGATGCCTAGTTTGGTGAGTTTATCAATGACACCTGAGTACGGAATGGTATCAAAGGCCTTTGCAAGGTCGAGGTAGGCTGTATGCACTGCCTTATCCTCATCCACAGCCTTGGTGACTGCCTCGAAGAAGTCAACCAGGTTCAGCAGGCAGGATCTCCCCTTGACAAAGCCAATCTTTGTGGGGTCAAGAGTTTGGAGACTGCCTATATATCTTTGTTAAGCAGCTCCATGATGATGCGCTCCACAGCTTTGCATACCAGACTCATCAGGCTAATGGGGTGATAGTTCCCAAGGTCTGTAGCTGCTCCTCCTTTATGGAGCGGGATGACTGTAGCAGTACACCATTTGTTAGGACATATCCTGAGGTAAGGCTGTGACTGAACAGGGTACACAGATGTGGTGCCAGTTCATTTTGTAGCTCATGTAGGATGCAGCCAGAGATATTATCAGGTCCCATGAATGCTGTGTTCTTGGCTTTGGACAATGCAGCTTTTACCTGTGCCGCAGAAATGGTGAGTACCAGGCTTTCTTCTGGTATTGTGATAGGGCCCTTGGGGGGGGGGGGTTGGCAGTGAATCTGTCGGCCAGTATATTGGTTATATCTGTTGGCTCAGTATAAGAGGGTGCCATTGTGCAATAACCCAGAGCAAATCTGGGTACTGTCTTTGAGGTTTCTGATATAGCTATAGAAGGCTTTGTGGTTGTTTTTGGTGTCAGCTGCAATTCTGCCTTCATAGTTGGCTTTAGAGGATTTGATAAGGGATCTCAGCATTTTGTTGAGACTAATAAGGGAGGTTTTCCAGTCTTGTGACTTCATTTTTTTCTGCAACTGTTTCTTTGTTTTGTTGTAGAGTTTATTGATGGCTGGGGAACACCAGATTAGCTTCCTTTTTTTGAAGAAGAGCGTCTTACTTCTATTTGGTATGGCAAGGTCCATGCATTTGTGTACATGCTCGTACAGTGCATTGGTGTATGATTCAGCAGTCATGCAACTATTTTCCATTGGCATGGGTGCCAAGAAGTTAGCCACCTCTGTGTTTAGGAGCCCAAAATCCACTTTAGATAAGTTTTAGCTGTACCTGAAGTATCTCAGATGCATTAGGCTGGGCTACCAGTTTACAGGTGTGCATATCCTTTAGGAATGTGGAGACACCACCTCCTTTGGAGCTTCCGGACGTATTCGGGGGCCGAAATGTATGGAATGAGTTGTAGCCTGGGAGAGCAGGGGTGCTTTCTGCCACTTCAAACCAGGTCTCCATTATAGCACAGATGTCGATATTCTCTACTTTGAGGAGAGCTTCGAGTGAGTACATCTTGAGATTTAGACTTCTAGCATTGAGCAGCATGACCCTCAGATTGCATATGTTTGTAGCTGTTACGGTGGAATTTTGGTCTTTGGAACACTGCCTAAAAAAGGTGTAGACTAAGATTGTTAGGCCAAACATTTTGACTCGAGATTTCAGATATTACTGTATAGTGGAGTATGGGTTGTACAGTAAGTAATGCAATCTTGGAATTAGTTTACATATTCTCTAAACATAAATAAAAGGGGCAAATTTTAATCACCATGTGCTGTAAACGTCTCCAATGTTTAGTGAATTAGATGTATTAGTCTATGTTGTTAGTCTAGACAAACCACAGAGAAATCTGAGCAAAGTTTGATGTGGGATACTATTCATGAATAAAGCCAAAGTGTTTGGTGCAGGAATCTAATCTTACAGGTATCAAAAATATCTGTGCAACCTGCCACTGACTCACTCAACACAAGCTACTAGACAGTGTTCCTTTTCAGTTCCAGTTTGTGATCTATCTTCAAAGACTTATCCTATTGGAATTATTATTGATAGATGGTTTAAGCCTATTTGCAAACAAGTTGATCATCTTTTAATTGACTCTTGGGATATCTTAGGTAGATTAAAGTATTAAGACCACTAAAAAACAAAAAACAAACTGCAGTGTAGACAAGAAAGCCACAGAAACAGCTCCAACGTGAAACCAATGATGAAATATTTAATAGATAAATAGCATACACTACTAATGCGGCACGACCACTGCAAATCACAACAAATGAATAAAGCAATGAATTTGGTGCAGTATTAAGCACTTTTCGTCTGTAAAGTAAACAGACTTCTTCAGATACTAACACACCATTTGCGCGTTACATTAAAATGTGGCACTAAAGTCACGTTTAAAGTTCCGCTTAGATTTAACCCTTTATAGACTTAAGTAAGCCCTCACTTTGTGTCAATGTTACAAATAAATATAATGAATGCTGAAACACCAAATTCATTGCTTTATTCGTTATTTGTGATTTGCAGCGTATAAGGCGTTGTCATGTATGCTATTTAGCTATTAAATATTTCATCACTGGTTTTATGTTGGAGCTGTTCCTGTGGCTTTCTTGTTTACACTGTAGATTAAAGTATGATCTATGGTCCAAAGACATAATTTTTTAATGATAGATTTAGAAGACCTTTTTTCTTCTGTTCCCAAACAGGAAGGCTTAGAAATTCTTTTATAATTGTTTAGTACATACTAATTTATTTGACACAGATAAAGTCAATTTGATAAATGAACTTATGAGCCTTGTTTTAGATAATGTTTGTTTACTTTATTTATTTATTTACATTCGTTAACCGGGTAGTGTCCGTCTGGGCTAGTAGCCTATTTTCAGCAGAGACCTGGGGAAAAAAAATCTCTAGTACAGTGAAGGGTGGCTATGGGAGCATCCTGCACTCCTATTTATGCTAACCTAGTGCTGTTAGAATAGGAGAATAAAGTTGTGCTTGACAGTTCATTTAAAAAGTATATTAATCTTTATGTCAGGTATCTGGACAATCTATTTATTTTATGGAACGTCTTGGGGGTATTATTATTGACTTCATGGAGTATATTAACAATTTTTCAAATTTTTAATGTTTACCTATGGGTATAACATTAATAAAATTCACCCAGATTACCAACACAGGGACAGGCTTCAAATAAAATATCCTTAGGAAACCTACTTTTAGTAATGCATATTTAAAGTTCACCAGCTGCCACCCTTTAGTCAAAAAAGATTACAGTTAAAGGGCAACTCATGAGAGCAGCTAGGATGACCTCTGATTACAATGATGTTAAACCTGAATTAGCTAATATTAGCTGGAATGCTTATATCTAGAGGTTACCCTACTTTGCTAGTTATACATACTATGAAGTATGTGTTGTCACAGTGGGGAGGAAATACAAACCTCTTTAGGCATAGCTTTTAGCTTTCCTAAGCAGACTCAGCCACAGTCTGGTTATGAGAGGCATTATGTTTAGAATATGGATCAAGAGCTGAAGAGGTGAAAAATTTGGCTACAACTGGAGTTTACTTAAAGGTAATCTACAGATACATCAGATTTTAGGCCTTCCCTGTCTTTTGTTTTTAAAACTGGTTTTAATCTTAAGCAAAGTTTTGAAAGTGAAGTTGCTCCTTTCCCTCATCTCTAAAGTTGTTACAACTTCCAAGTGTGTTTTTTTTGCAGACAATGCATGTACATTTGAGGATAACGTTCTTATTCTGGACAACATTTTGCATTCCAAAGTGTATTTTATTACAGGCAATGGCCTATCTAAAGGAGTGATTTATTTGGCCAAGTGCACCTGTTGTCTAGCATTTTATATTGGGAAAACAGAGGGAGTGCTTAAATCTAGGATTTATGAACAATATTATAATATAAATAAACAGAATACAAATAATGCTTCATTTAGACATCTTAGGTACAGTTCACAGTATAATTCTTTTAAGTTTGGTATACTGATCAGGTTAAAGTTAACAGCAGGAGTGGTGATTTTAGAACCTTACTGGAGGCTAGAGAGATTAGATGGCAATTTAAGTTATTTACCTGACACCCTCGGGTTAATGACAGCATTTCTCTGCAACTCATTTTAAAATTGAGGGCAAGTAAATTGAAACTTTTGTTTTATTTTTATTTTGTTATAATATTAAATTTATTATTCTTATTTAACATACGGCTTGGCAGCTGATGTATTTATGTATTCTTTTTAGGTGGTTACTTTAAGTATTTCAATTATGGAATTAACTGGTTTATTGGCTGAGTCATATATGTGTCTGTATTATCTATTTCTGCAATTCTAATAAAGCCCAATCATTTTAGCATGAAATTGCTTAATCACAGTTTGGTTTAATAAAGATTTTATTTTACTCCTAAGTCCTTTTGGCTGTAGTGATACTTTGCTTGTGTTCCGAGTGATCTATCTGATCTCCCACATAAGAAAAGCTGATTCACATTTATGCTCCAGTTACTGGTACTATGGTCTCAGATGGTGTAGCCTTACATTTGTGAGGTTCCATGTCTAATCACGGTACACTGTAAATTTAAGGAGCAGAAATAACTTTTCAGGTAGTAGGAATGTTATTTTGTGCTCCTTTTAGTTATTTTTATCATGTTATGTTTTTCTTAATTTTATTTATTTTTTAATTTTAGCACTACTGAGTACTTCAAAGTCTTTTACTTGTTTAAAATTTAGTGTGAATATTCTATGTGCATGTAATAGCAGGACTCAGCTATGATTAAAACAATGACTACAAAACAGATGCTAACATTTGGTTACTTTAAACAGGGATTTCAAGACCCACAGTATGATCTAAATGCACACTAGATTTTAAAAGTCCTGAAATATCTCCAATTAAAACATGACCACTTGTAAAGCTACCATAAACCTACATTGGAAGACAGTCATTTACAATACAAATAATTACATTAGTTCAAATAGAAATCATAAAGAAATTACTGTAGACTCAAACTGCCAGACTATATGGATTACAAAGGAGCTCATCTCTAAATTAGTTTCTTAGCTGTGCTTCTTATTCAAACTACACATCATGAGGACATCCTCAGGGTCCTATATCCAAACATAACTTACTGCTAAATAATCTAACTAGCTCCTGATGGACCACAGCTTTTCAGCACTGTGTTTGCACTGGTTTACTGCTCCAAACTGCATCCCTACCCAACATTATGTTAGAGTGGCCTTTCTGTTAAGGAAATTTATTATTATGATCCTGATCCATAGTCAGTCACCGCGAAAAGCTACTAAATGTTGTGATCTGCCATCAATTATTCACTTAAACAGCACATGTAGTGACACCTACTGTTCTTTTTAAATACCTAACACATATTCATAATCATCATATCAAGCCAGGCTGCCTTTCTCCATCCATAAATGAAGTAGAAGGCGGTACCAAGTGTAGTTTCATAATTCACACTTCTATCATCAGACAGTGTAGTGCAGTGTACTTCTTACATAGCTCTACCAGTCTATTAGTCAATACACAGATGGGGTTTCCCAGTACTTACAGAGCTACTTTTTAAACCTTGAGACATATACCCTCAAAGTCTGACACCTGGAAGCCACTAATGGTTCCAAGGGATGTGGTTTGAGATCTCAGACGTGTTTTTCTTATCAAATGCTGTACCTTTTAGACATTTCTTCCACAAAGGTTCTGTGAGCAGCCCACTCAAGAGATTAACAAGGTCCAAGAAATCCCATGTTTTATCTTTGCAGTTTCTGATAGTATTGATCCTTTTACTATTCTATTTATGATTTTAGCTGTTTTAATCACACATAATTATTTAATTTATATATTCTGTTACCCATGTTAGCCCTACTGGTTGAGATTTTCATAGGAGAAGAGACAAAAAAAGAAATAAAATGATAGTTACACAACCAAAGAAACACACTACACATATATTAAATGCAATCAACTCTCTATCTGCAAAAATCAAGATGAATTAATGGATATGCATGATGAATAACTAATGATAATAAAGCAGTCAAATGATATGTTGAAGATGGTTATGTAGGTATAACATGAAAACACTACAATCAATAACAGATGAAAGTTACAATGTTGACAGGAAATATGGTTGGCTGGTGTCCTGTGAGTAGATATAGTAAAACAGAGAGGTTGTTACTATTAAAGTTATGGAACAGAACAATGAAGCCAATCACTGATTGCCAGTCAGGGCTGGCCCATGGCTGAAACGTGTTTCAGGCTAAGTACTGCTCTGCATGCGATCCCAAAGCTCCACCCAAACTGTACTTAAGGAACACTCCTGTTTGGGCCGCATGCCCACAAATGGGTCACTCCACCAAAAGCACTCCAGTTGTTTCAATTTAAAGAGTATTACTGGTGGAAAGAGACGTACATTCTGTTTGTACAAAAGGTGAAGGCCAACATATACAGTTGTGAGAATAAACCCAGAAGTGTGGCTAAAGGGCTGTCTGTAAATTCATAGGTAAGTCTTCATGGCTGGCACTAATAAAGTATTATTTCCATCAGGAATGGCAAATTCAGGTCTATAAGTTATTTAGAATGTCTCTGGAATAAGCATCTCAGAAATGTTCATCACAGCTCTCAAACCATTTATATCCTGAATCAAGAGCTAAATCCAGAAATAATCAGGGGCTAATAAGAGACACAGTTTAAAATATTAGTCCTGTAATCATACTCGGTTACCTCTCACCCTCTAACAGCAAGAAAGCTAGATTGCAAAGCCATAGGGATAAAATGGGACAACGCCCAAAGATAGGGGCTAATTTCTTTAAACCTGGCTCTTTGCAGGCAAAGAAAGTTGATAGAATTAATCTTCTGTAGGGTATGAAGTCTGAGACTCAAATGGTCTGGTCATTCCAAATCACTTTCCAGTAACTGCTTCTGCTTACAACCTGTTGTTCATCTTTTCAGTATAAATCTTTACTCTAAGTAAACTTTTGTGCAGCCTCTCACCTCTGGAGAGCTAAGCAGTGTCTCTCCCTTTAAAGTCTCATTTGTTTACCCATCTCCCTGATGCATGTTACTACTTGCCATGTCATCTTTAAGGTGTTCTTGTGCAGACTCTGCCTCTCCATCCCTGTGACACTTGCACTTCACCTTTAAAACCTCCTCAAAGGTCAGTTTACTGCTCTTCTGCATCATCTACTTCCCCCAGACCTCTATTTACATATGACACTTTTTGTTCTCAGAATCCCAATGTTCATATCTGCGCCATACAAACGGAATTAAGTATATCTTCTTTCTTTAATCTAAAGTTCTTTTTCTTTTTCACTGGATGCAAATACATTATGTTACTCAAATATCACCAAAGCATTACCATATCTGAAACATCCCGATCATTGTTTTACAAATCTGGACTTTCTAGAGACTGTGTTTAGCGATTTTATTGTATTCTCTTTCTCTTATATGTAATTAATTATTTACCAGCTTTGGTTGCGATTACTTACTACCTGGAAGTAAATAAGCAAGAAAATAAAGATACTCCTTTTTGAAAAATGCTGGTGGAAAATTAAACCTGGTATGAAATTATACGATTTTATAGCATTGTTGCCTCACCAGCAAGAGGTTCTCACCAGTTCTCCGGCTGGAGTGCAGGAGGTGCCTTCTGTGTGGGTCTGCATGTCCTCCCAGTTTGGGTGGGCGTTAGAAGGGCATGCGTAAATGGGTGTGCCGCCGTTGAAGGTTGATGCTCCGGCTGGCACCGCCAGCGTTCATTAAAAATCTACTGCCAATCATTAAGCGGACCAGGATTCCGGCTGCGCTGACCCTAACGGGAAAAGCCAAAAGACAAACAGCCAGATATCAGTTATCAGGGAATAGTTTCGTTGGAAGGCCATAATGAAAATCGTCTCAATATGTCTGGTGCTGCGGCTTATCAAGCAAAGATGTGCATTGCTGGAAAAGAATATATACTGTATTTTGAATGCGTTTATGCTCTTAGTGCCACTAATTAATTAAACTTTATTCCAGTCATGACAATATGCAATTACTAAAAATATGTACACAAATGAAGTATTGTCGGCTGGTATTGTATTAAGTCGATACGGAAAGAAATGCAATGGTCTTTGATTTTCTTTGGTCATAAAATTCCCTGCTTTGAGATACCAGACTAGCCTAGGCTTTTCCCCTGAGCCGCAGAGAACATAATTGCCTAAGAAAATAAAACAATAAAATATTGCTATAAAACAAATAATAAGGAATCTTTATTTGCTAAAATAGTCTCAAACTCCATCAAAATAACAAAAATGGCATTGGTGTGTAAATGTCTTGTAGATAATGGGAGAGGAGAAAGTCAGCAGAGATTCTTTTTAAATGTGTGCAGTATTTCCGGTGTGCCTTAAGCCAATTGCTGATGCTGTAATTGCTCCTTATCTGTATAGACACTTAACCATTTTTCTGGGTGTATGAAAGAAGGCTCCCTGTAGTCCTGCACCTTCTCGCTTTGCTTGACTTGTTTTAAAATGACTCTTACCTTCAAAGTAGTTCATCCTGTAGAGTGATCTTCCTGAAAAAACACTCACCACATGGGCAAGCTATATATGTGTTGTACAGCTTTACATGTGAGAAGAGGTCTTTATCCTAAAGTCCTTTGATGCATGAGCAACATGTCTCGAAATTCTATTGAAAAAATCATATCTACTATCCTTTTGCACTTCTCTGCATTTGTCCATCACTGTTTAGATTTAACTGTACGGAGTGTAGTCAATAAAGACAAATTTTTTCTTTATTGCAGATGTGATGAATAAGATCCTTTCCTGTAGGTGACAGCATCCTTATCTGGCTCAAAACAAGTTGCAACAAGAACAACACACAGACATGCCTCATTTACTTGCTCTAAGTAAACACACCTCTCTCCGACGCGCACACACACACACACACACTCCCGGTATGGAGTATCGATTTAAATTACCATGCAAGCCATACCCACGCCTCTCATGGCAAGTGAGCTGACAACCTGTGAATGCAGCTATACTTACATGACACTGAGTCTGACTGACCCTTATGACCTCAACCCCTCTCTTCACCGGGCTAGTTAAAGTTCAAGTGTGTGTGACAGAGTTTTTTTTTTTACTTGTTAAAACCAGCCTGATGTAGAAGTGGGAGGGTCTTCTCCTTTCCTTACCCTATGGTTTTGTTGTTTTGTGATCTTCGCTCCTTCCACTCCAGAGACAGGACACAGAAAGATTACCGAGAAACTCATATCATGTCATTAAATAATAAATAAATGCATAAATTCTACTTACTTCGGTAGGTTGTCTGCAGTGCCCAAAGGCGGTCGCCCTGGGTCACACCTATGCCTAAGTCGTGGCGTTTGTGATAAAAAATTTCTTACACATTCCAGTCTTGGCCGGCGTCCTTAATGTAAAGTGATGTGTATAAGTAGATACTATACAGGAAAATACATAAAAATATACCTTTAAGATCAAACTGTGCATGCATAAACATCAAAGTAAATACAAGCACTTAGTCAACTAGTTCATTGGTTTGGGGCCTTTGAAATTTTGCTTTTTCTGCCACTTCAAACCAGGTCTCCATTATAGCACAGATGTCGATATTCTCTACTTTGAGGAGAGCTTCGAGTGAGTACATCTTGAGATTTAGACTTCTAGCATTGAGCAGCATGACCCTCAGATTGCATATGTTTGTAGCTGTTACGGTGGAATTTTGGTCTTTGGAACACTGCCTAAAAAAGGTGTAGACTAAGATTGTTAGGCCAAACATTTTGACTCGAGATTTCAGATATTACTGTATAGTGGAGTATGGGTTGTACAGTAAGTAATGCAATCTTGGAATTAGTTTACATATTCTCTAAACATAAATAAAAGGGGCAAATTTTAATCACCATGTGCTGTAAACGTCTCCAATGTTTAGTGAATTAGATGTATTAGTCTATGTTGTTAGTCTAGACAAACCACAGAGAAATCTGAGCAAAGTTTGATGTGGGATACTATTCATGAATAAAGCCAAAGTGTTTGGTGCAGGAATCTAATCTTACAGGTATCAAAAATATCTGTGCAACCTGCCACTGACTCACTCAACACAAGCTACTAGACAGTGTTCCTTTTCAGTTCCAGTTTGTGATCTATCTTCAAAGACTTATCCTATTGGAATTATTATTGATAGATGGTTTAAGCCTATTTGCAAACAAGTTGATCATCTTTTAATTGACTCTTGGGATATCTTAGGTAGATTAAAGTATTAAGACCACTAAAAAACAAAAAACAAACTGCAGTGTAGACAAGAAAGCCACAGAAACAGCTCCAACGTAAAACCAATGATGAAATATTTAATAGATAAATAGCATACACGACAATGCGGCACGACCACTGCAAATCACAACAAATGAATAAAGCAATGAATTTGGTGCAGTATTAAGCACTTTTCGTCTGTAAAGTAAACAGACTTCTTCAGATACTAACACACCATTTGCGCGTTACATTAAATGTGGCACTAAAGTCACGTTTAAAGTTCCGCTTAGATTTAACCCTTTATAGACTTAAGTAAGCCCTCACTTTGTGTCAATGTTACAAATAAATATAATGAATGCTGAAACACCAAATTCATTGCTTTATTCGTTATTTGTGATTTGCAGCGGTCGTGCTGCGTTGTCATGTATGCTATTTAGCTATTAAATATTTCATCACTGGTTTTATGTTGGAGCTGTTCCTGTGGCTTTCTTGTTTACACTGTAGATTAAAGTATGATCTATGGTCCAAAGACATAATTTTTTAATGATAGATTTAGAAGACCTTTTTTCTTCTGTTCCCAAACAGGAAGGCTTAGAAATTCTTTTATAATTGTTTAGTACATACTAATTTATTTGACACAGATAAAGTCAATTTGATAAATGAACTTATGAGCCTTGTTTTAGATAATGTTTGTTTACTTTATTTATTTATTTACATTCGTTAACCGGGTAGTGTCCGTCTGGGCTAGTAGCCTATTTTCAGCAGAGACCCGGGGGAAAAAAATCTCTAGTACAGTGAAGGGTGGCTATGGGAGCATCCTGCACTCCTATTTATGCTAACCTAGTGCTGTTAGAATAGGAGAATAAAGTTGTGCTTGACAGTTCATTTAAAAAGTATATTAATCTTTATGTCAGGTATCTGGACAATCTATTTATTTTATGGAACGGTCTTGGGGGTATTATTATTGACTTCATGGAGTATATTAACAATTTTTCAAATTTTTTAATGTTTACCTATGGGTATAACATTAATAAAATTCACCCAGATTACCAACACAGGGACAGGCTTCAAATAAAATATCCTTAGGAAACCTACTTTTAGTAATGCATATTTAAAGTTCACCAGCTGCCACCCTTTTAGTCAAAAAAGATTACAGTTAAAGGGCAACTCATGAGAGCAGCTAGGATGACCTCTGATTACAATGATGTTAAACCTGAATTAGCTAATATTAGCTGGAATGCTTATATCTAGAGGTTACCCTACTTTGCTAGTTATACATACTATGAAGTATGTGTTGTCACAGTGGGGAGTGAAATACAAACCTCTTTTAGGCATAGCTTTTAGCTTTCCTAAGCAGACTCAGCCACAGTCTGGTTATGAGAGGGCATTAATTTTAGAATATGGACCAAGAGCTGAAGAGGTTAAAAATTTTGCAACAACTGGAGTTTACTTAAAGGTAATCTACAAATACATCAGATTTTAGGGCCTTCCCCTGTCTTTTGTTTTTAAAACTGGTTTTAATCTTAAGCAAAGTTTTGAAAGTGAAGTTAAGCCTTTTTCCCTCATCTCTAAAGTTGTTACAACTTCCAAGTGTGTTTTTTTTGCAGACAATGCATGTACATTTGAGGATAACGTTCTTATTCTGGACAACATTTTGCATTCCAAAGTGTATTTTATTACAGGCAATGGCCTATCTAAAGGAGTGATTTATTTGGCCAAGTGCACCTGTTGTCTAGCATTTTATATTGGGAAAACAGAGGGAGTGCTTAAATCTAGGATTTATGAACAATATTATAATATAAATAAACAGAATACAAATAATGCTTCATTTAGACATCTTAGGTACAGTTCCCAGTATAATTCTTTTAAGTTTGGTATTACTGATCAGGTTAAAGTTAACAGCAGGAGTGGTGATTTTAGAACCTTACTGGAGGCTAGAGAGATTAGATGGCAATTTAAGTTATTTACCTGACACCCCCCTCCCCGGGGTTAATGACAGCATTTCTCTGCAACTCATTTTAAAATTGAGGGCAAGTAAATTGAAACTTTTTGTTTTTATTTTTTATTTTGTTATAATATTAAATTTATTATTCTTATTTAACATACGGCTTGGCAGCTGATGTATTTATGTATTCTTTTAGGTGGTTACTTTAAGTATTTCAATTATGGAATTAACTGGTTTATTGGCTGAGTCATATATGTGTCTGTATTATCTATTTCTGCAATTCTAATAAAGCCCAATCATTTTAGCATGAAATTGCTTAATCACAGTTTGGTTTAATAAAGATTTTATTTTACTCCTAAGTCCTTTTGGCTGTAGTGATACTTTGCTTGTGTTCCGAGTGATCTATCTGATCTCCCACATAAGAAAAGCTGATTCACATTTATGCTCCAGTTACTGGTACTATGGTCTCAGATGGTGTAGCCTTACATTTGTGAGGTTCCATGTCTAATGCGGTACACTGCAAATTTAAGGAGCAGAAATAACTTTTCAGGTAGTAGGAATGTTATTTTGTGCTCCTTTTAGTTATTTTTATCATGTTATGTTTTTCTTAATTTTATTTATTTTTTAATTTTAGCACTACTGAGTACTTCAAAGTCTTTTACTTGTTTAAAATTTAGTGTGAATATTCTATGTGCATGTAATAGCAGGACTCAGCTATGATTAAAACAATGACTACAAAAACAGATGCTAACATTTGGTTACTTTAAACAGGGATTTCAAGACCCACAGTATGATCTAAATGCACACTAGATTTTAAAAGTCCTGAAATATCTCCAATTAAAACATGACCACTTGTAAAGCTACCATAAACCTACATTGGAAGACAGTCATTTACAATACAAATAATTACATTAGTTCAAATAGAAATCATAAAGAAATTACTGTAGACTCAAACTGCCAGACTATATGGATTACAAAGGAGCTCATCTCTAAATTAGTTTCTTAGCTGTGCTTCTTATTCAAACTACACATCATGAGGACATCCTCAGGGTCCTATATCCAAACATAACTTACTGCTAAATAATCTAACTAGCTCCTGATGGACCACAGCTTTTCAGCACTGTGTTTGCACTGGTTTACTGCTCCAAACTGCATCCCTACCCAACATTATGTTAGAGTGGCCTTTCTGTTAAGGAAATTTATTATTATGATCCTGATCCATAGTCAGTCACTGCGAAAAGCTACTAAATGTTGTGATCTGCCATCAAATTATTCACTTAAACAGCACATGTAGTGACACCTACTGTTCTTTTTAAATACCTAACACATATTCATAATCATCATATCAAGCCAGGCTGCCTTTCTCCATCCATAAATGAAGTAGAAGGCCGGTACCAAGTGTAGTTTCATAATTCACACTTCTATCATCAGACAGTGTAGTGCAGTGTACTTCTACATAGCTCTACCAGTCTATTAGTCAATACACATGATGGGGTTTCCCAGTACTTTACAGAGCTACTTTTTTAAACCTTGAGACATATACCCTCAAAGTCTGACACCTGGAAGCCACTAATGGTTCCAAGGGATGTGGTTTGAGATCTCAGACGTGTTTTTTTCTTATCAAATGCTGTACCTTTTAGACATTTCTTCCACAAAGGTTCTGTGAGCAGCCCACTCTGAAGAGATTAACAAGGTCCAAGAAATCCCATGTTTTATCTTGCAGTTTCTGATAGTATTGATCCTTTTACTATTCTATTTATGATTTTAGCTGTTTTAATCACACATAATTATTTAATTTATATATTCTGTTACCCATGTTAGCCCTACTGGTTGAGATTTTCATAGGAGAAGAGACAAAAAAAGAAATAAAATGATAGTTACACACAACGAAAAGAAACACACTACACATATATTAAATGCAATCAACTCTCTATCTGCAAAAATCAAGATGAATTAATGGATATGCATGATGAATAACTAATGATAATAAAGCAGTCAAATGATATGTTGAAGATGGTTATGTAGGTATAACATGAAAACACTACAATCAATAACAGATGAAAGTTACAATGTTGACAGGAAATATGGTTGGCTGGTGTCCTGTGAGTAGATATAGTAAAACAGAGAGGTTGTTACTATTAAAGTTATGGAACAGAACAATGAAGCAATCACTGATTGCAGTCAGGGCTGGCCTTGGCTGAAACGGCGCCCTAGGCGAAGTACTGCTCTGGCGATCCTTAAGCTCCACCCAAACTGTACTTAAGGAACACTCCTATTTGGGCCATGCCCACAAATGGGTCACGCCCACCAAAGGCACTCCAGTTGTTTCAATTTTAAAGAGTATTACTGGTGGAAAGAGACGTGTACATTCTGTTTGTACAAGGTGGGTGAAGGCCAACATATACAGTTGTGAGAATAAACCTAAGTGTGGCTAAAGGGCTGTCTGTAAATTATGGTAAGTCTTCATGGCTGGCACACAAAGTATTATTTCCATCAGGAATGGCAATTCAGGTCTATGTTATTTAGAATGTCTCTGGAATAAGCATCTCAGAAATGTTCATCACAGCTCTCAACCATTTATATCCTGAATCAAGAGCTAAATCCAGAAATAATCAGGGGCTAATAAGAGACACAGTTTAAAATATTAGTCCTGTAATCATACTGTACCTCTCACCCTCTAACAGCAAGAAAGCTAGACAAAGCCATAGATAAAAATGGGACAACGGCCCAAAGATAGGGGCAATTTTTAAACCTGGCTCTTGCAGGCAAAGAAAGTTGATAGAATTAATCTTCTGTAGGGTATGAAGTCTGAGACTCAAATGTCTGTCATTCCAACACTTCAGTAACTGCTTCTGCTTACAACCTGTTGTTCATCTTTCAGTATAAATTTACCTAAGTAAACTTTTGTGCAGCTCTACCTCTGGAGAGCAGCAGTGTCTCTCCCTTAAAGTCTCATTGTTTACCCATCTCCCTGCAGGTCATACATGTTACTGCTGCTGTCATCTTTAAGGTGTTGCGTATGAACTCTACTCTCCATCCCTATGAAACTTACTTCACCTTTAAACCTCCTCAAGGTCAGTTTACTGCTCTTCTGCATCATCTCACACTTTACCCCCCCCCCCCTTAGAATATCTGTTACATGTAACTTTTTGTTCTCAGAATCCCAATGTTCATATCTGCATATGCAAACAG
The DNA here is from genome assembly GCF_019279795.1 of Protopterus annectens. Lineage (NCBI taxonomy): Eukaryota > Metazoa > Chordata > Ceratodontiformes > Protopteridae > Protopterus > Protopterus annectens. The sequence goes on from NC_056730.1 coordinate 852,732,897, forward strand.
ATTAGTATATCTGCTTTCTTTTCCAATCTGAAGTTCTTTCTTTTCACTGGATGCAAATGCATTATGTTACTCAAATATCACCAAAGCATTACATATCAAGAACATCCCGATCATTGTTTTTACCAAATCTGGTTTTCTACAAGACTGTGTTTAGCGATTTATTGTATTCTCTTTCTCTTATGTGTAATTAATTATTTGCAACTTGGTTGAGTTCACTTACCTGGAAGTAAGTAAGCAGAAAATAAGATACTCTTTCCTTTTGAAAAATGCTGGTGAGAAAATTAAAACACAGTATGAAATTATGCAATTTATAGCATTGTTGCCTCACAGCAAGAGGTTCTCCCACTTGATTCTCGGCTGGAGTGCGGGGAGTGCCTTCTGTGTGGAGTCTGCATGTCCTCCCCCCGGTTGGGTGGGCGTTCGAAAGACATGCGTAAATGGGTGTGCCTTCGTTGAAGGTTGAATGTCGAGCTGGCACCTTGGCGTTCATTAAAATCTACTGCCAATCATTAGCGGACCAGAGTTCCGCTGTGGCGACCCCTAACCGGGAAAAGCCAAAAGACAAACAACTCAAGGATAGTTCATGAGATATCAAATGTAGGTGCACACACACATTATTAGTATTAGTTTAGCCAGTATAAATGGGTTATCAGTACAAGCAATATGGTTACTGTGTGCCATCATTTTAGGACAGAATTAAGCTCATTGTACAAGGAAAATAGTTTGAATTATGGAGAGCCATAATGAAAGAGAGAGAGAGAGAGAGACAAAGACATAAAAATGTGGCTATACACTGTCAGTCTGCAAATTATATGGCTTATCAAACAAAGATGTGCATTGCTGCAGAAAAAGAATATATACTGTATTTTGAATACAGTTATGCTCTTAATTATATAATTAAATTGACTTTATTTCAGTCATGACAATATGCAGTGCTAAAAATATGCACAAATGAGTAATGTCAGCTGGTGTTGTATTGGTCAAATGGGGAAGGAAATGCAATGGTCTTTGATTTTCTTTGGTCATAAAATTCCTGCTTTTGGAATGCAGACTAGCCTAGGCTTTTTCCCCTGACCATGAAACATAATTCTTAAAAATAAAACAATAAAAATACATTGCTATAAAACAAATAATAAAGGGAATCTTTATTTGCTAAAATGAATGTAAACTCCATCAAAATAACAAAAATGGCATTGGTGTGTAAATGTCTTTTGTGAACAATAGGAGAGGAAAATCCTTGAAGATTCTTTTTAAATGTGCAGTATTTCAGTGTGCACCTTAAATAATTGCTGATGCTGTAATTGCTCCTTAGCTGTATAGACACTTAACCATTTTCTACAGGTGTGTAAAGAAGAGCTCCCTGTAGTCCTGCACCTTCTGGCTGCACTTGACATTTTAAAATGGCTCTTCTGTCCAAGAAGTAGTTCATCCTGTAGGTGATCTTCCTGAAAAAACATATGTGCTCACCACATGGGCAAGCTATATGTGTTGTGGCTTTTTTTGCATGTGTGAGAGGGTCTTTGTCCTAAAGTCCTTTGGTCACACATGAAGCAACATGTGAAAATTCTGTTAGAAAATCATATCTACTTATCTGTGCACACTTCTCTGCATTTGTCCATCACTGTTTGAATTTAACTGTGCAGATGTAGTCAATAAGATAATTTTTTAACTGTGCAGATGTAGTGAATAAGATCCTTTCACCATGGGTGACAGCATCCTTATCTAGCTCAAAACAAGTTACAACAAGCAAGAACAACACACAGACATGCACTCATTTACACACTTACGCTCTCAAAAAGTAACACACACACACTCTCTCACACAGCAACACACACACACACACACACACACACACACACTCACAGTAACAAAATGTCTAATTTAAATTACATACAAACACATACCCCCACACACTTTCTCTCGCAACAGAAACGAACGGCTTAACCTACATAGACTCACATTTATACTTACCTTGTTTTGAATCTGAACGGCCATATGACCTCAACCCCTCTCTTCACTGAACTAATTAAAGTTCCGTGTGTGACGGCAGAGTTTTTTTTTTTACTTGTTAAAGCCAGCCTGATGCTATAAAAGTGGGAGGGTGCTTCTCCCTTCCCTTCACCCTATGGTTTTGTTATTTTGTGATCTTCACGGCTCCCTTCACTCAGAGACAGGACACCGAGAAGATTGCAAAATAATAAAAGTACATTAATTAAAATAAATAAATAAATACATAAAATTCTGCCCCTTACGAGGCCGGTTGTACGGTGCCCAAGGCGGTCGCCTAGGTCACCTATGCCTAAGGTCGGCCGTGATTGCAGTGTGATGAAAAATTTTCTTACACAATGTTCAGTCTTGGCTGCAGCATTATGGCAATGTAAAGTGATGTGTATAAGTAGATACCTTACAGGAAAATACATAAAAAATATACCTTTAAGATCAAACTGTGCATGCATAAACATCAAAGTAAATACAAGCATTCTAGGCTAACTAGTTCAACAAATAACTTTCTCAAATACAAAAAAATGCACAGCTGTCCTAAACAATTTTTGTCAAACCTAAGAATCACATCATTGGGCTTCTTATAGCTACTAGCCTTTTTCCAAAGAAAGTACATTTGATCAGGTGCTTAAAACTTCAAAAGCCAATTCTCTGTTTTGAGAGGTAGAAGGACTTTATTACAGTTATTTGGAAAACATGAGTTAGGAGCCTTATAACCCACTTTTGTTTGAAATTTTGTTTTAAGAACAGAAGCAAAACTGAAAAGTAGACACTATGTTCTAAAGTGCCTGTTACTTGAATACTCAAGTAACAGGTTTGCAACACACGTAGAAATTAATGATTTCAGTGCCAGCACATTACTATCTAATGCAGAGGATAATTCTGTGTGTAGCTATTCTGATTACTTGAACTGAGGTTATTCCCATTAGGATCCCTTAACGGGTAGTCTTTCTGAAAAAAAAATGGAAAGACTAAGAGTATGCAGCAGAATAAAAACTCTATCGACTTGTGTCTTTCTCAGGTGTATCATATGCCTGGTCCCAGGACTACAATCTCTCATTAGAACCTAGCCGCTCATCATCAGAAGCTGACGGTGATGTGTTAATCATCTAGCAGTCAGTGTTGTCCAGTGTATATAAATAGTGTACAAGCATGTGCAACATTTACTTTTGTACTATAGTTATTGTTTATTCTTTAATACCTATCGTGTCTGTCTTTTTGTGCTTGTTTTCTCCTGTAAAAGAGCTGACACTTGAAATTTCATTTAGGTAGCACTTGTGTTTCCAAAATGACAAAGTTTCTTTCAATCTTGAATCTTTGGTCACTGACTGTAAGCCATCTAATCTACCTAATAACAGTTTCTAAAACTGCCTTTAAGGATTAAAGTCTGGTAGTCTGTGTCTTTACTTTGACCTGGATAATATGTTTTATGGAAGCATTGAAGAGGGTGCCTATAATGGGTTGTGCTTTTTTTTTTTTTTAAATCTACCTCTACTTAATTTAAGTGCACTGTCAAAAGAGGACCTATGACATCACAAGACAAAGTGTATGGCAGCACGTTTTGGATAAGGATGACTTTTTTTGCATAATGCATGACTGAAAAGTCAAGGAATTGAGCAGAAAGTGGTAGACTGGAGAAAAATGCTCAAAATGAAATGTATTTTGCTAGTTTGTTCACTTAATCAAACATCCTCCAGACTGAATTTCAGAGACCAGGTTAGCCAACAACCTGAATCTAATCAGCGAGACACTGTTTGATGGCAGGTTAATTTTTAAAAAGATAGCCACTCATTATTATCTTGAACATAAGAACCTGATTCTCAGCATTAGCAAAAAAAATAAATAAAAAATGTCCCTCCCCACCGAAAACTGTTCATTGCCAGGAAGAAGCAGTTATTCCCACCAGGTACTCTGTCACAGAACACAAATAGCTACAGCCAAGAAAATGAATCTGCAGAGATACTTGTGCCTTTGTGCCAGAAGTGACCCTTAGAGATATTTAATTTTTGGGGACCAGGTCCCCTGAATACGTTACAAGGACAAGCATTCCACAGACTCTCAAATCCCTCTGTCCCTAGATAACAATACAGTTTTCTATGGCTGTTGCAGGAGTTCGTGCTGGGACAGATGCAGGAACCCTTCTGAGTTGCTGATAATCAGCAACTTCAGTGAAGAACTCAGGTGTGATTTTTCGTAGCATGATACAAAATTCTATCTGCAGAGGGATGAGACTCAAGCTGGCACTGGTTGCTGCATCTATCAACTAAAGGAACATTTTTAAACTTTTTTTTTTTGCACTGTAGGAGTTGAAGATGTGGACACAATACTAAGGCTCTGAATTTATATGCTGGTTCTACAACCTTCTTATGGGATTACAGGACAGAATATCTCTGTAGGAAGTACTCAACATGGGGATTTTCTAGTTTCAGAATTCAGGAGCATGCTTTCAAAAGAAAGAAAAGCAAAATATGATCTCTCATGTCACAAAGGAAGGTTAATATCTAAATGTGCTAGCCTATCCTTATATTAAGGGTAACAAAATATGCTCCGACTAATGTCTAAGTGACCCTGTATTTTGGAGTTGAATTTGAGGAGTTGAGAAATGAGCAACTGTGACTGGAATGGTGGTGGCAGGCAGTGTAGACAGGTGGCAGGAAATGGACACATCACACTGACGAAATGCTGTGAGATATCTTTTGCTGGCAATAAGACACAATTGCTGGCCAAATAAGTAACTGTCACAAGAACAATGACCAGTTAAACACTCTTCACAATAGTTTGGACGGACTTAATAGCTGCAGTCTACAGTAGCTTTTTTGATTCTTTTGAATCTTTGGTGTCTGAAGACCATTAAGCTTCCCTGCCCTTATTCTCACTCATCTGTTACCCTACAATCAGACCTTCACTTTACATATACTACCACTTGTCTGACCATTCCAAAAGATGCTGGGCAAAAGCTAAATGGCAGTCTGGATTCATCATCCAGACAGCCAAGAAAAGGATGCTGTTTTTCCTGAGCTACAAAGTCCCTCACTAGAAATTTTATGCCACTGTTTCCAACGGCAGCCACAAAAAGTACAGTTGTGTACACTTACCATAAACGTAGATGTCCAAGTATATTCACTGTTGCAGTCCTGACTTGTGAAGGTATCTTGCCGTGAAAGTCCTTGGATGGCCCGACTACCACAGAACATTCTTTCCTCCTCCTAAGGCTGGCGGACGCCCTAACCGATGTCAGTATAGTTGGGTATATAGGGAGCCAGCCAACTCATAAAATCATTTTTTTCTTGTCCTCTAACAGGTAGGAGTCCCAAATGAGCAGTAAGGAACTGAGGAAGAGAAGCCAAGGAGGTTTCCCTTGGCTAGAAAAGAGGCTATAAGTAAACTACCTAATAGGCCAAGGGGAAAGGAGACTGCAACAGTGAATAGATTTGAACATCTACATTTATATTAAGTGTACACAACTGTATTATGTTCGTGTTTCACTGTTTCAGTCCTTGGAAGATTCCAAATCTGAAAAGAGGGAGGAAGGAGATGAGAGAGGAAGATGCCCTGCAGAATGGCAGTGGTGAATCCTGCTCTGGACCTTGAAAAGGCTGCCAAGCGATAGTGTTTGGTGAAGGTATGCACAGATAACCAGGCGGCAGCTTCCAGGATGTCTTCTGTAGGAACCACTTTCAAGAAGGCAGCAGAGGGTGCAGTAGCCCTAGTAGACTGTGACCTGAAAGCCTTAGGAGATTTTTTTGCCATGATAGCTGTAACAAAAGGAGAGGCAGTGGAAGATCCATTTTCAGGTAGTCTGTTTAGAAGCTGTTTTTCCCTCAGAGCCACAGGCAAAAGACACAAAAAGCTGTTGAGATTTTCTCAAAGCTCTTGCTCCGTCAACATAGTACATAGGAGCTGCCTATGCACATCTAGAAAATAAAGTATTCTTTCCCCTTTGTTCTGGAAGTTAGAAAAGAATGTAAGTAGGTGAATGGCTTGATTTAGAGAAGTGTCAGTGACCACCATGGGCATGAAAGAAGGGTTAGCTCTGAGGGAAACCCTGTCTGGGTGGAAGATGAGGAATGGTCCCATCGCCATGAGAGCCTGCAGTTCAGAGACCCTCCTGGCTGAGGTGATAACGAGCAGCAGGGCAGTTTTCCAAGTCAGAGGCTTCGGTTCAGCAGAGGGTGAAGGTTCAAAAGGAGACAATATATTTTCACTATGTAAAAAGGAGACAATGTCAATCTTTCCAGAACAAAGTTAAGATCCCATGGAGGGGTAGGTCGTCTCCTGGGCGGTCTGATCTAGAAATTGTCTTAACAGGGGATGGGAAAAGACAGGAGGAAAAGCAGGAATATGGGCCCGAAATGGCGGATGCATTAATTTTAATGGAGTAGTAGGAAAGGCTTTTATCAACCAGACTAGCCAGATAATCTAGAATAGTAGTAATCTGGGCTGAATCAGGACTGTGGTGCTGCTGCTGGCACCAGATGGAAAATCTTTTCCACTTAGCTGAGTATGATTTCCTAGTGCTAGGTCTGCTGGATTCCTTGAGACTATCCTGGTCCTGTTTGCTTAGTGTAAAGCTTGTTCCTGGATGTTGTGGAATTATCCAAGGATACCACTGCTGCCTGGGACAGTCTGGGGCTATCAGTACTGCCTTCAGGCCCTCCTCCCTTATCTTTATAAGCACTCGAGGTAGTAGGAGTAAGGGAGGGAACACATGAATGAAGAGATGAGTCCAAGGGAAAGAGAAAGCGTCTGTTCTCCAGGCTGATTTCTGTTTGATCCTGGAAGAGAATCTTTCCAGTTGAGCGTTTTCCTTGGTGGTGAAGAGGTCTATCTGTGGGGCTCCCCATCTCTGGGCCATACTGAGTAATATTTCCCAATGCAGATGCCATTCATGGGGGGGGGTCCATCAACTTTCTGCTGAGGTGATCTGCTAGAGTATTTTGAGGCCCTGGAAGGTATTGTGCCTGAAGGTGCAACCAAAAGGGAGCAAGCAGTTTCCCAAACTTGCATCACTAGACGACATAGAGGGCAAGAATGGGTGCCCCCCTGCCTGTTTATGTACCACATAACTGTGGTGCTGTCTGTTTTGACTAACAGGACCCCTAGTTCCCATTTTTCCTTGAAAGCTATCAGGCCTTTTTGTACTGCCATAAGCTCTTTCTAGTTTATGTGCCTGTCCTTGAAATGAACCTCCCACTTCCCTTGGGATTGAAAGTGTAGAAATTGAGTCCCCAGGCTGTCTCTGAGGCATCTGTGGTGAGAGTTTGGGTGTCACAAGTGAATCTGAATGGAAGGCCCTGACTTATGGCACAAGCCTGTGTACACCATGCAAACTTCTCTGTGAGACAAGGATCAGCTGTATTTTTGACATCAAGGACAGAGTGCTGGCACCATACATTTTTGAGGTACCACTGGAGTTTCCTTATGTGCAGCCTGGCCACAAGAACCCTGAAGATACAAGATGTCATGTATCCCAGTGCACAGAGAAACTCTCTGGCTGAGATGCATTGTTTCTCCTGGATACTTAGAAAGTAGTGGGTCAAAAAGGAGACCTTGTCTGGGGAAAGGAAAGCTTTTTGAAGTGAAGAATCCAGCAGTGCCCTCTGGAAGACTATCCCATTGGCTGGAACAGTGTTGGACTTTTGCAGACTTACTCTGAAGCATAGGAAGGACAGGAGGTCTTGGGTAAACTTCAATTCCTTGTGAAGGTTTTACAGATTTGTGGCCTGTATAAGGCAATTGTCCAATAAGGGGTATATCTGGACCCCTCTGGTCCTGCAGAAGGCAACTGCAGGGGCTAAGCACTTGGTGAAAACTCTTGGTGCAGAAGACAAGCCAAAGGGCAGTGCTGAAAATTGACAGCGACTGGAACCTGCACTGAAACGAAGAAAACTTCTGTGCGATTCTTGAATTGGGATGTGCAGGTAAGCATCTTATAGATCCAGAAAAAACATAAATGCCCATGGGGCTATCATGGGCAGGAGTTTTTGAAGAGGCAACATTGTGAATTCTGGAACCAAGATAAACTGACTGAGCTTGGACAAGTCTAAGATAGGACGCCAACAGCCTTCTTTCCTTGGAACCAGGAATAACCTGTAGTAGAACCATTTGTATTTTTGATGTTCTGGAACAGGTTCCACCGATTCCTGAAAACACAAAATTTGGATGTGAGAAAGGGCATCTGTTTTTTGATTATGAGGAATATCTGGAAAGCCTGAGTATGTTAAAAGCTCTTTGAAAGTGAGCTTGTAACCATTTGAAATAATGTCTAGAATCCACTTGTCTTAAGTACTATGCGCCCAGTTTTGTTTGATCAGGGACAGACTTCCTCCTAGCCTTGTATGGGGAGTGGGATGAGTGAGTCATTGCTGCTCTCTGGTAGAAGCCTGGGGCCTATAATTCCCTTGCCTGAAAGTTTCTGAGGTCCAAAGCTTGGGTCTTTGCAGCTGTTGTCACTGCCTACGGGTCCTTTCCCACTGGATTTTTCTTTGCCATCCTCCAGGTTGGGAGGGAAAGTACCAGTGTTTAGTGGGAAAGTTCTTACTAAACCTACGAGATTGAGCTTGGAGGAAGTCTTTCACAGTCTGCATAGACTTAGCTTTGTCCTCCTCCTGTTTAAGAACAGCTTCAGCTTTAGATCCAAAGAGAAATTCCTTGTCAAAGTAAGTATCAGAGGTTAGATTTAACATGGCCAGGAAGAGATTGTTCCCTAAGCCATGCATGCCTTCTAATAACTGAGCCAGAGGCAGCTGTCCGGTTAGACGTCTCCATGGCATCATAGCCACAGTGCAAGCAATGCCCAGCTACCTGAGAACTGGAGTGGCAGAGATCCAAAAGCTGTTTAGAGAGGTTTTATTACTCCAGTGGAGACCTTTTGTTTAAGTTGATCCAGAACAATTTGCTGATATTTGGTTTTGTGAAATTGACAGTTGAGAGCCCTCGTAGTAAGGGTGGCTTATGTATATACTTTTTTCACAAATCTAACAAGGACCCTGCTCAATTTTTCCATAAAGGGTTTCTAGAGGAACTGGCTCCAGCCCCTTTGGGTCCTGGGGATGGTCCTGGGCAGATGGATTTCTAAAAAGGCATTTATGGGAGTCCTGTACCCTGTAAAACCTGTCTGGTTTATGAAGGGCTGGTTGGAGAGAGTCAGGATTTAAGGAGGAATCCTGGAAGATGTCCTCAACCACCTCTAAAACTGGTGGAATAGCAAGAGGTTTGTGCACTGGCACATCTGGGAACTCTTTGTCATTTTTGACTGAGGATATTCCTGTGTTTCCCACTGGAAATGTTCCATCATTGCATGGACAGTCTCTCCAAAGGTGATATCATCTGGAGGAGAGACAGAGGCCAGGTCTCCTCTGAACTGGAAATCTCAAATTAAGTAAGGGAGGGTCCTTCTTCAGAACCAGATCCCTCTAAGCCTGAATCCTCCTTGAATTCAAAAAGATCTGGAAAAGCTTCTGAAGTAGGATCCCCTTTTCCTTCACCTGGGGAAGCATCCCTGGATGCTTGTCTAGACCTAACTATGGAGATCAGGTCTTCAGTTAATCTAAGTCCTGTTGGTATCCCAGAGAAAGGGAGCTGGTAGACCTAAGCTAAGGACCTGTAGCAGTATTTTTCTTAGGAATTACTTTGGCCTTGGACTAATGGATGTCCGACATCCTGACGCCTGTCTCTCTGGAAGAAAGATGAACCAGTGTAGGCCGAAACCACAAAGGAATGTCATCGGGAAGAGAGGTCTCTTTGGAAGCAGAGTTCCCGACCAACGAGCTGAAAGCAAGGGCCTGTGCCAAAGTAAGGGGGACCCGACAGCATGTCAGACTCCGAATGGGTCTTCTTGACAGTGGCCTGCTCCACCACTTCATGCAGAGAAGGGGGTTGCAAAAGTGCCTCACCTTCTTCAACAATCATAAGGCTAGAAGGAGAAACAGATGGAGAATGATTGTCATCCAAGGGCCTAAGCTTGGGTCTCATCTTTTTCCCTCTTATGTCTCAGCTGCTCAACCTCCAAACAACCTTCAGACGCCATCGAACACTGATGAGAAGATTCAAGACTAAGGAATCTAGCTAAAATCTTGGCCCTACATCTGATCATCCTACAGTTAAAGCAGGCACAAAAGCAGCAACAAGGGACGTTGTGATCCGGGCCTAAACAGGTGAAACAAATTGAGTGGACGTCTCTGTGTGGGACTTGCATATCACAGCAGAGATACTTATTTACTTTATCTGGTATGAGTTTAAAGCAAAAGAAAGGAGTTCCCCAACAAGGTACTTACCTTTCTAATGACATCTCTCTAGTGTGTTCCGACTGACACACTAAAACATTACTTCAGGCTCTGATGGCAAGAAAAGACTGATTTCATGACACAGGCTGGCTCCCTAGATAAACCCAAGTGTAATGACATTGCTTAAGGCATCGCTAGACTTAGGAGGAGGAAAGAATTTTCTCTGGTAGTCAGGCCAGCTAACGGCTTTCATGGCAGGAAATCCCCACAAGTCAGGACTGCAACAGTGAAACAAAAAGAACATGTGCATACTTCCATACATAACTGAATGTTGTTTACCCCAAGTCACCATGCGCTTCGGTGGACAACAAAATCCTGGTTCTTTAGCTGTTTGGTGTTGGCAGTATAGTGGACCAAGCTGACATCCCTCTCTCCCCAAGATGGGTGAGCAGGAGATGGCTACTCAGTCCAATCTCTCCAGCCAGCTCCTCCAATGTCTGGCTTGATAATCCATCCACAGTTATTTGGGTTTCAGTTAGGGCTTTATCCCTCTGCACCACAATGCTAGAAATCTGCAATAACTTTGTATAACAAAAGTGTAATGACTTTACCTAGTTATCTGATCTTGGTTAAACAGGTAGTCTCCTGTCAACCATGTAGCCAGTGATATGCTGTGGTTTATGTGCAATCATGTTTTGTGTACTGATGTGCTGTGGTGAACGTTCAGTCATGTTTTGTATGGAAATGCCTCAAGATTCTGGATTTTCAGAAGGCCATTACTAGCTCACAGGATGTACACTACCAACTGCAGCATTAATGCTAAGACAAAGTTGTATCTTACTAATACCTTTTGTACATTAGGGGTGGAAAGAGAATAGTTATGTAAAATCTTACCATAACCATAGATGTCCTTCTCTTCCATGTTGTAGTATTCTAACATGTGAGATCCTCTGCCTTAGCTGACCCGAATGTCCGGCTCATGTACAAAAGCTTAACCTGGCTGCTGTAAGGTGCATGGGACGTCAAACTCAGGGACCATAAACCATGGGCCATAAATATGACGTCTGCATGCACAGACCTCAGAACTTCTCTGCTGCCAGTCAAACATCAGCACGCTTGTTCTGCTCCGAGCAAGTGACTCCTGAAAAGATAAGTACCACGTTGGGGAATTTTTTCTCCATCTTTCTGCTAAGCTTAGGTTGCTGTATAATTTTTACTTAAGCTGCTTCCATCCATGTCATCTAGGAAGGGAAAATGTAAGGGCGGTCAACAATTCTGCACAAAGAAAGCCATGACCTCTGCTTATTCTACTTAGGGCCTTCCCACGACCACAAAGTGTGTTCCATTTGCCAGTCATTTGTTCCCAAAACAGTGCGCAGCCATCTCACAGCCCTCAAGCTTTTCATCAAGAGCCAACGTCTCAAACCCCTTGCCTTAGGTATGGAATGGTTGAAAAAGAAGGCCAAGGTAGTTAGGCCCGGTACTGTGCCTCCAAATATGGACATCCTGCCAGCAGCCAGTTTAGCGGCTGAGGTACATCTGATAGGCTAGGCAACCTCAGTAGGTACAGCTTCGGATGCCGCCTTTGTTTCTCCAGCCTGCATGTCTGTGGAGGTACCAATGACATTGGCATCTGATGTCAGGGGGAACCAGGTTTGCCCGAAAGGCTAGTGTTACCTCCCATTACTGAGGAAGGCGCTTCTAGTCCTAGGCTGACGTTGGACACTAGGACTTTGCCTACTCAGCCAGAACCTAAGACTCCTTCTCTAAAAAGGAAACAGAAGTCTAAGCACCTGTCACCCCTATCAGAATAAATGCCTGATTGGCAGGCATTTTCTCAGTCTCTCTCTCAGGCCTTCCTGGCACTGAGGCCTACTTCATCACAGACTCCTGCAGCTCTCCCAACTTTGAGCCCCAGGCCTTCTTCTGTTGGCCCACTGCCACATGCACAGTCATGCTTCTTAAGACAGAAGTGGCAAATTTCACGACACCCACCCAGACGGACAATAGAGGCATGACTGCTGAATCCTAAGCAAATGCACTTTATAAGCACTTATACAAGTGCATGGATCGTGCTATCCCTAAGAGAACCAAGATGCTATCCTCCAAAAAAAGGAAGCCAATCTGGGGGTCCCGTGCCTTAAACAAACTCTACAACAGGAGAAAGAAATTGCTGCAAAAAAGAGTAAAATCCCATGAATGGAGGAACTCCCTGGTCAGCCTCAGTAAGAAGCTGAGATCCCTCATAAAATCCTCCAAAGCTAGTTACGAAAACAAAATCGTCACTGTTACTAAAGACATCCAAAAAGCATTCTATAGCTATGTCAAGAATCTCAATGACAACACTCAGGTCCGCTCTGAGTTACAGCTCAATGGCAACGAAATATACAGAACCAACTGATATTGCCAACATCCTGGCAGATAGGTTCAGTGCTAACTTTACCCCCCTCTCACCCCCTAAAGGGCCCATCTCCATACTGGAAGAATGCAAAGTTCCTGTAATCATGGCTGGGCTGCACAGGTAAAAAAACACCCTCTCCAAAGCCAAGAACACAGCATCCATGGGACCTGACAACATCCCAGGCTGCGTTCTACATGAACTATAGAACGAACTGGCACCCCACCTAAGTACCATGTTCAATCATAGCCTCACCTCAGGCTTTGTGCCCACTGAATGGTGCACAGCGACGGTTATCCCACTCCACTAAGGGGGATCCACCACGGACCCCAGGAACTACCACCCCATTAGCCTAATGAGCCTGGTCTGCAAGGCCATGGAAAGTATCATCATGGAAAGTACAGTTTTGTACCTACCATAAATGTAGATGTCTGATAGGTATGCATCTGCAGTCATCACATATGGGGTTGTCCTGCCTCAGGCAGCCCTTCGGTCGGCCGGATTCCAAAGTCTGGGTCCGGCATCTGCTGATGTCGCCCTTTCCCTGATGTCAGAGCGCCTGGGGTATAAAAGAGTCAGCCAACGCCATCTTCCTCAGTTTTTCTTGCCCCAGGTGCCAGGTGCCCTCTAAGGAAGGCTAAATTTGGAGAAATGCAAAATATTCCAAACATGCACAGTAATAAAAAACAAATACACCATAATAGATAACCCCAGCTTAGCTAAAAGAGGGAGTATTACCCAAGAAATACCACAGAGGGGAAAGGAGGGAGGGAAAACCTGACTGCAGATGCATACCTATCAGACATCTACATTTATGGTAGGTACAAAACTGTACTATGTCCTTCAAGGATGCATCTGCAGTCATCACATATGGGTAGAATACCATAGCCAATCTGGGGGTGGAGGATCTATGTATAGGATGGTGTAGCTAAAATGCCCTGCAGGACTGCCGTAGCAAAGCCTGCTCTGGATCTGGAAAATAAAGGTAAATTGTAATGCTTGGAAAATGTATGCACAGAGCTCCATGTAGCAGCTTCTAAAATGTCCTTGGTAGCCACCCCTCTTAAGAAGGCTGTGGAGGTGGCTGTGGCTCTCGTGGAATGAGGTCTAATGTTAGCTGGCACAGTTTTTCCATGAAAGGAGTAACAAAAACAAATGCAATTCCCTATCCATTTTGAGATTGTCTGTTTGGAAATTGCTTTTCCTTGTGCACTAGCAGCATATGCTACCAACAGCTGGTCAGTTTTTCTGTAACTTTTAGTTCTGTCCAAGTAGTAGCGCAACTGTCTGTGTATGTCCAGGGTGTGCAGAAGTTTCTCCCCTTTGTTTTGTGGATTCGGAAAGAAAGTAGGCAAATGAATAGCTTGGTTTAATGAGACCCTGGATACCACCTTTGGCATAAATGTAGGATTGGTTCTCAATGAGACTCTGTCCTGATGAAAAATAGTAAATGGCTGTACTGCCATGAGGGCCTGTAACTCAGATACTCTTCTTGCTGAGGTTACGGCCAGAAGGAAGGCAGTCTTCCAAGACAAGAACTGTAGCTCTGCAGATGCTGCTGGTTCAAAGGGAGGCAGTGTTAGTTTTTCCAACACGAAGTTAAGGTCCCAAGTAGGCAGTGGTGGTGTCCTTGGAGGCTTGATGTTTTTAATCCCTCTTAGAAACTGCCTTAGGAGAGGATGTGAGAAGACAGGTGGATCAGTATTGTACTCTGCTGAAATTGCTGAAGCATGAATTTTAATGGAAGAGTACAACAGACCATTGTGGAACATTTCTGCCAAGTATTCCAGGATATGTGCCATGTTCATCACTGTCACATCTAGGCCCTTTGTGGTGTTCCAAATGAGAAATCTTTTCCATTTTGCTGAATATGCCTTTCTTGTGGAAGGCCGGCGAGCTTCCATGATAATATCCTTCACTCTCTGGGATAGCCTATCCTGAGGAGGAATCAAGGTATTTTCCAGGCTGTTAGTTGCAAGGTTTTCAGGTTGGAATGCAGAGTTTTGTAATTGTGCTGTGTCAGGAGCAGTGGCCATTGAGGAAGAGGCCATGGTTTTGTGCGTGACATGCTCTTTAACAGTGGGTACCAGTGCTATCTTGGCCAGTCCGGAGCTATCAGAATCACCTTTGGCTGCACTGTCCTGATCTTCAGTAAGACCTTGGTCATTAATGAAAGGGGTGGAAATGCATACACTGTTAGAGTTCTCCAGCTGAAAGAGAGGGCGTCCACTTTCCATGCTTGTGGGTGGTATGACCTTGAGCAGAATTTCTTCAGCTGATGATTGTGGGGGGAGGCAAAAAGATCTATGTCCGGCCTGCCCCATGATTGTGTTATCTGTAGAAAGATGTCTGGGTGCAGCATCCATTCATGTGCATCCATGATATTTCTGCTTAAGCTGTCCGCCAGTATATTGTCTTTCCCTGGCACAAATTGAGATTGCAACTCTATGTTGAGTTTCATGGAAAGTTCCCATAGATTCATTGCCAGTCTGCAAAGAGGATATGAATGGGTGCCTCCTTGCTTGTTTATGTACCACATAACTGTGGAGTTGTCTGTCCTTATTAGTAGGTGGCCTTGATGCAGAAAAGGTTTGAAGGCTTCGACTGCAAGTATCACTGCCAGAAGTTCCTTGTGGTTTATGTGCATGCGTAGCTCTTTTTGTGACCATAGACCTTGAATGCATCTGCCCTCCATGTGCGCTCCCCATCCGTGGTCTGAAGCGTCTGTTGTAATGATTTGGCTGGCTAATGGTTTGCTGAAGGGCAGACCCCTGTTTCACTGGCTTGCTTGAGCCCACCACAAAAATTCCCTTTGAAGGCATGGGATGAGTGGTATCAAAGTTTCCAAGCTGTGACTGTGCTGAGACCATAAACTCCTTAGGTACCACTGTAGTTTCCTCATATGCAGCCTTGCTTGTGGAATCAGAAGGATGCAAGAAGCCATGTAACCCAGGGCCTGCAGGATTTTCCTTGCAGTCAGCTGAGTTTTTCTTGTCAGACATTTGAAGTAATCTGGTAGTTGACTTTGTTTTTCTTCTGTGAGGAAAGCCATTTGGGTGGTTGTATCTAGATTCGCACTCAGAAAGGTTATTCTTTGGGATGGAACAAGTCTTGATTTGTGAATGTTGACTGTATATCCCAGGGCCTGAAGTAGGTGAATGGCGTAATTCAAATGTTTTACCAAAGTTTGTTGGCTGTCCGCTTGTACAAGGCAGTCGTACAGATATGGGTATATTTGAATCCCCTGAAGTCTGCAGTGTGCAATTACTGATGCCAGGCATTTCGTGAATACTCTGGGCACAGTAGATAAGCCAAAGGGAGATGCTGAGAATTGATAATGCTCTGAACCTGCAAGAAAACTGAGGTGTCTTCTGCAACTTTGTCTGATAGGGACATGCAGGTATGCCTCCTTGAGGTCTAGAGTTACCAGCCAAGACCCCTTGCCCAGCATGGGAAGGAGCTGCTGTAGAGTCAGCATTTTGAACTTTGGTACAATGAGATAAGTATTCAGTGCGGACAAGTCGAGAATAGGCCTCCATTGTTTTTCTTTTCTTGGCACAAGGAAAAGTCTGGAATAAAATCCTTGGCCTTGTTCTGAGAGAGGAACCTTTTCTATAGCTTTCATTTGCATTAAGCTGGAGATTTGTTTCAAAGCCTCTGCCCTTTGATTTGGTGGCAGGTCTGGCATGCCTTTTCTTTTTGGTAATGTGTGGAAATAGAACCTGTATCCTTTGTCTATTATTTGTAGTGTCCATTTGTCCCTTGTAATACTGTGCCAATTTTCTGAGAATAAAGAAAGCTTTCCGCCCAAGGGTGCTTCCAATTGAGCCCTGGTTGGCGGTGTCAAAGTAAAGTCATTGAGCCTGTCCTTGTGCAGCAGTTGTAGGTCCTGCATTACCTCTCTGGTTGGGAGGCTGCCATTGACGCCCTCTGTAGGAGCCTCTAGCTTGCCCTCTACCTCTGGCACACCTGTTCTTGCCTCTCTGAAACCTCTCTGTGTCTGGAAAGGACCAATTTTTGGAAGGCCAATTCCTGCTGAATCTTGGGGGTTGGACTTGGAGTAAATCTTTGACAGTTTGTACAGATTTTGCCTTTTCTTCCATTTTCTTTAGGACCTCCTGAGCCGTGGAGCCAAATAACTTTTGCTTTTCCAGTGGAGCATCCAGAAGCTTTGCTTTGACATGGTCTGGCAGAGATTGTTCCTTCAGCCAAGCATGCCTACGTATGACCGCGCCAGTCATAGCTGACCTACATAAAGCTTCCAATGCATCATAACCACATTGCAAGAAATGGTTGCTAACCTGTTGGGAGTTATGTACCAGATCCTGAAGTGATTTGCGATCTAGGGGTTCAGGTGAAGACAGTTTTTTATGCAATTCATCTAACAAATACTCTTGGTACTGTATCATATGAAATTGACAATTCAATGCCCTCATAGAAAGAGTAGCAGAAGTATACACTTTTTTACCCCATCTCTCTAAAGCTCTAGACTCCCTTTCAGAGGGGAAAGGATTTTTAGTAGTGGCAGCTGCAACCCCTTTAGGGCCCGGGGAAATAGATTCTGGATCAGCAGAGTGGGCCTTGTAAAGGTGAAGATGCGAGTCCGGGACCCTGTAGTACCTATCGAGTTTGACAGGAGCCGGAGGAAGAGTATCAGGGGTTGTGCTAGACTCAGAGTACACATCATCAATGACATTTAAAACAGGAGGAATAGCCAAAGGTCTATGCTGAGGCAAATGCAAGAAGGTCCTTAATCTCTTCCTGGAATCAGAGAATTCCTGGCCCTGCCACTGGAAATGCTCTCTCATAGTGTGGAGTGTCTCCCCAAAGGAAAACTCTTCAGGAGGGGAGGCCGAAGGAATAGATTCCTCTGCATCAGAATCCTCGTAGGCCGAAAAAGCCTCCTCCTGGTGGTCTGAGAGAGTAGAACCATCTGAGGCCTCATCTGAGGAGTGGGGATCAGAGGGCTCAACCCTGGGCTTTTGTCTGGAGAAGGTTGAGAGCCCCTGTCCGGATGAGGTTGAGAGCCCCTAATTAAGGAGATAAGGTCCTCTGCTAAGCTTAGAATCTGTGAAGCTGTAGTGGGTCACTGAGGGATAACCTTGGGGAGGCAAAGCTTTGGATAGTTTAGCAGCTTTAGCCCTAGAGAATGCCTTAATGGACATGGATGCAGGAGGCCTGGCTGCACCACGTGCTGGTGTAGTTTTGTCTAAAGGTATGGTGTCGGAAGGTTTCAGGACACCAGTTTCTGTAGGAAATTCAGTAACCGATTCAGCCGGGGCCTCCGGGACCGAGGTAGTCGGCTGAGTGGTTTCGGTGGTAGGAAGTACCAAGGACTCGGTTTCAGCCGAGACCGAGACACTCGCGGTAGGCCTGGCAGTGGTTTCAGCCGAAATCGTGGCCCGCGTGTGTAGGTCCTTGTCCTTCCATTTCTTAATCAAATTTGAAGTCGGAGTCTCCGACGGCATATTGTACGAAAAACTAGCCCCAAAAAATTCCTCTGCAAACTCCGCCCGACGTCTAAGGGTGCGTCGGTTGAAGGAAGCACAGGCTATACAGGCCGAGACGTCGTGGTCTGGGCCTAGGCAGGGGAGGCAGTAAGAGTGGAAATCCTTATGAGGTATTTGTTTCCCACAAGTTAAACAATTATTAACTTTATCTGACATCGGCTGAGGCAAGAAAGAGTCCCCAATGGGGTACTTAGCTTTTTGAAGTCTTCGGTAGCTGAATTACAGGAGCTGGCCGACCGGCACTTGCAAACTGCCTCTGCTTTGGGCACCACACGGCAAGAAAGACTGGGGAAGATGGCGTCGGCTGACTCTTTTATACCCCAGGCGCTCTGACGTCGGGGAAAGGGCGACATCAGCCGACGCCGGACCCAGACTTTGGAATCCGGCCGACCGAAGGGCTGCCTGAGGCAGGACAACCCCATATGTGATGACTGCCGATGCATCCTTGAAGGACATCTTATAAACAAAGACATTGGTAATCTCCAAACTCTGGACTCCACCCAGTTCGGGTTTGTAAAAGGCAGATCATGTCTCCTAAACCTAACAGACTTCTTTAAAGCAGTCACCAAAGCTGTACATGATGGTAAGGTGGTTCACACATCCTATCTAAATCTCGCCAAGGCTTTCAACACCATCACCTACTCTGGAATTACAGATAAACTCACTAAACTAGGTATAAATCCCTACATCACAAGATGGGTTGCCAACTGGCTCACTGACTGAACCCACACTGTGAAAGTAGCAGACTCCAAATCCGCCTTCAGACCAGTGACAAGTGGAGTATCACAGGGTTCAGTCCAGGGTCCTCTCCTGTTTGGTATCTACTTCTCTGAAGTACAAGCTAACACAGAAGGTCTTTGGCTTTCGCAGATGACTGCAAACTAAGAGCCATAATCAAAAATCCTAACAATGTGGACATCCTACAAAAGGGCCTCACTGAGACAGATGCCTGGTGTCAAAGCCATGGCCTCAAACTCAATGCCAAAAAGTGCACTGTCATCCCTTTTGGTAAAAACTTTGTACCGATGAACTACCACATAGGCAGTAGTCTTCTTAACACCAAAAGTGTGATAAGAGAGACTTTGGGACACAGGTGGACAGTAGTCTCCTCCTTTGATAATCACATTGCCACAGTAGTCAAAAAATCCTTCTACATGGCACATCTCATCACAAAAGGTTTCTCATTAAGGAAAAAAGAGGTAATTGCTCCCCTCTACTCATCACTCATTAGACCAGTTATAGAGTACAATGCCCCTTTTGGTATGTACCTCAAGACATCTACAACAACTGGAAAAGTACAGTTTTGTACCTACCATAAATGTAGATGTTCGAAGATCCACATTGCTGCAGTCATAACTTATGGGTAGTCCGCTGTCCTCGGTCGGCCCGAATACCAAAGTATTAGGCTGACGTCGGTCATGGGCGCTCAGATCTGACGTCAGAGCGTCAAGGTATTAAAGCGCATGACCGACGTCATTTCCTCAGTCTTTTCTTGCCCCAGATGTCAGAAGGCCCTAAAAATAAAGGCCACAGCCAAAAATAGAATAACTCCCGAAAGCCATGTACAAAACAAGTTACAACCCAAATCCTACCACCACTCCAAACTACAGAGGGGAAGGAGGGAGGGAAAATTGGACTGCAGCAATGTGGATCTTCGAACATCTACATTTATGGTAGGTACAAAACTGTACTATGTTCTTCATCTCACATTGCTGCAGTCATAACTTATGGGTAGAATCCCAAAGCAGAGGTAAAGGGAGGCTGGCAAAATCATAAAGCATTGGGGGCTGCCAAAATGCCCTGTAAGATTGCAGTGGAAAATCCAGCCCTAGATTTGGAATAAAGAGGAAGATGGTAATGTTTAGAAAAAGTGTGCACTGAACTCCAAGTAGCTGCTTCCAAAATATCTTTAGTAGCTACCCCCCTTAAAAAAGCAGTAGAAGTGGCAGTAGCCCTAGTGGAGTGAGGCTTGATTCCAGCTGGAATCTCCTTACCATGATGAGAATAACAAAAAGCAATACAAAAGCCAATCCACTTAGAAATAGTTTGTTTTGAAACAGGTCTCCCTTGAGAACCCAAAGCAAAAGAAACAAACAACTGCTGAGACTGTCTGAACCCTTTAGTCTTGCTCAAATAATAACGCAAATGTCTGTGAATATCCAAAGTGTGCAAAATTTTCTCCCCTTTATTTTGGGGATCAGCATAAAAAGTAGGCAAATGAATAGATTGGTTCAAGGCCACATTTGAAACCACCTTAGGCATAAAAGTAGGGTTAGTACGCAGAGATACCCTGTCCTTATGAAAAATTAGGAAGGGTTCAACTGCCATTAGAGCCTGTAATTCAGAAACCCTTCTAGCAGACGTAATGGCCAACAAAAATGCAGTCTTCCAAGACAAAAACTTTAGCTCAGCCGTAGCTGCAGGTTCAAAAGGAGGTAAAGTAAGTTTTTCCAACACAAAATTGAGATCCCAAGCAGGAGTAGGAGCTCTACGCGGGGGTCTTATGTTCTTTGCCCCTCTAAGGAATTGCTTAAACAAAGGATGAGAAAATAATGGTGGATCACAGTCATAGTGAGCAGAAATGGCTGCAGCATGAACTTTTATAGAGGAGAAAGACAAACCCTTGTCCAATAGTTCTGTAAGATATTGAAGAGAAACACTCGAATCAGGCCTGGAAACATCAAAGCTCTTTGCTTTGCTCCAAATAAAAAATCTCCTCCATTTATCAGCATAAACTTTCCTTGTACTAGGCCTCCTGGCCTCCAAAATAACATTCAAAACTTGTTGAGGAAGCTGCGACCCTCCAGGTTCTAGAACAGAATATGCCAGGCTGTTAGATGCAGGGACTGAATTCTGACATTGAGAAAATGATTGCCCTCCTGAGTCAAAAGGTGCGGAATCAAAGGCAAAGGGTAAGGAGGATCCCGTACTAAACTCCTCAGCAGAGGGTACCAGTGCTGTCGAGGCCAGTCTGGAGCTATTAGAATCATGGAGGGCTTGTCCTGTCTGACCTTCAAGAGAACCGTTGGAAGAAGAGGCAGAGGCGGAAAGGCATAGACGTGAAGATTGCTCCAACTGAATGATAGAGCATCCACTTTCCAAGCTGTGGGATGAAACATCTTTGCGCAAAACTTTGGCACCTGGAAATTTAGTGGAGAAGCGAACAGATCTATGTCTGGAGTCCCCCATATCATTGTCAACTGTCGAAATACATGAGGATCCAATTTCCACTCGTGGGGATCCACTATCCGTCTGCTCAAAACATCTGCTAAGGAGTTCTGTGCTCCTGGCAGAAACCTTGCTTGAAGAGTGAGTTGCAAACTGAGAGCAGTCTCCCACAAAACCATAGCTTGCCTGCAAAGAGGGTACGAATGTGTTCCCCCTTGCTTGTTGATGTACCACATGACAGTTGTGTTGTCTGTTTGAATCAACACCTGCCCTGGGAGAAGTAGATCCTTGAAAGCCATCAATGCAAACTGGACTGCTAACATTTCCTTCAAGTTGATATGTAAATGTTGAAGTCTGACAGGCCACGTGTCTTGAACCCATTTTCCATTGAGGTGTGCTCCCCAGGCCTTGTCCGAGGCATCCGTCGTTAAAATCTGACTCGCCTCTGGTCGGGTCACAGAGAGTCCCTTGTTTAGGTGACATTCCTGAGCCCACCACAAAAATTCCTTTTGAATGCAAGGTATTATCTGAATGACAGTGTCCAGATCTTGGCAGTGTTGTGTCCATACATTTTTGAGATACCATTGTAGCTTCCTCATATGCAGTTTGGCATTGGGAAGCACCAGAATACAAGATGCCATGAACCCCAAGGCTTGAAGGACTGTCCTTGCAGTCAGCCTGGACCGTAGAGACAATTGATGGAAGTAAAGTGTAAGATTCTTTTGCTTGTCCGGGGTCAAAAAGGCCATCTGGGAAGCTGTATTCAGTCTCACACCCAGAAAGCACATTTCCTGAGAGGGTACTAGACTGGACTTTGTTTCATTCACAGAATACCCTAGGCACCTTAACACTGTCATAACATACTGTAGATGGTGAAGAAGCTCGTGCTTGTCTTGAGCAAGAATCAGGCAATCGTCCAAATAAGGATAAATTTGTATTCCTCTTAACCTGAAGAAGGATATCACTGGAGCCAGAACTTTTGTGAATACTCTGGGCACAGTAGATAAGCCAAAGGGCAATGCAGAGAACTGATAAGGTAAAGTCCCAGCCCGAAAACGCAGGAATTTCCTGCAACTGAGTCCGATAGGAACATGAAGATAAGCCTCTTTGAGATCCAGAGTTACCATCCAGTGATCTTTGCCCAACAGAGGCAGAAGTTGTTGTAACGTCAACATTTTGAATTTTGGAATGTCCAGATATGTATTGAGGACAGATAGATCCAAGATTGGCCTCCAAGTGTTTCCTTTCTTTGGTACAAGAAATAGGCGAGAGTAAAATCCGAGGCCCACTTCTAACAGAGGGACCTGCTGTATAGCCCCCATTTGAAGAAGTAAAGAAATCTGTTTGCGAGCCTCTACCCTTTGCTGAGGAGGAACGTCCGGCATGCCTTTGAAAGGAGGCAATGTATGGAAATAAAACTTGTAGCCTCGGTCTATAATGTCCAACACCCATTTGTCCTGGGTGACTAGAAACCAATTTTGCTTGAAGAGTGCCAACTTTCCTCCCAAAGGAGCTGCCAGACAGGAAGGATCTGGCAGCTGGAGATGCAGGTCATTGGGCCTGTTTACGAAAGGACTGGCCCCTGCCCTCACCTGTAGATTGTGCTGGTGAACTCCACGGTCTGGACCTGAAAGAACCCTGAGCTCTGCCCCTACCACGTCTAGATCTACCCCTAGACTGTGAATCAGAAGAAGGGTAAGTCCAACCCTTAGCAGGCCAGTTCCTGCTAAACTTAGGGGGCTGCACCTGCAAAAACTCTTTAACAGTCTGCATAGACTTAGCCTTGTCTTCCATTTTTTCAATACAGACTCCACAGAAGAACCAAACAAAACTTCAGACTGCAAAGGAGCATCCAAAATCCTAGCTTTAACATGCTCTGATAAATTCTGATCCTTAAGCCAGGCGTGCCTGCGAAGAACTGAACCAGTGGCAGCCACCCTGGAAGAAGCCTGCAAAGCATCAAAACCACACTGCAAAGCATGCTTACCCACCTGATCAGAGGCATGTGCCAAATCCTGTAATTCCTTACACTCTATGCCTTCTGCCAAAGCATCCATTTTAGATTTTAACTGAGTAAGAAGAAAATTCTGGTACTTCAACATGTGAAACTGGCAATTCAAAGCCCTCATTGCTAAAGTGGAAGAGGTATATACTTTCTTACCCCACCTTTCCAAAGCTCTAGCATCCTTATCCAAAGGAACTGGATTCTTTACAGCAGAAGCCCTGACACCCTTAGGTCCCTGGCTAATAGTTTCTGGATCGGCCCTAGGGCTCTTATACAGATATTTATGAGCCTCAGGCACTCTGTAATACCTATCTGGCTTCACTGGCGCAGGAGGCAAAGAGTCTGGATTAAGGGAAGCCTCAGAGAAAACGTCTTGAACAACATCCAAAACAGGAGGTATAGCCAAGGGCCTATGCTGTGGTTAAAAACAAAAAATCCCTAAGCCTCTTCCTGGAATCTGAGAAATCCTGACCTTCCCATTTAAAATGCTCCCTCATGGAATGCAGGGTTTCTGAAAAAGAAAAATCCTCTGGAGGAGAAGCAGAAGGAGTGGAATCCTCTGCGTCTGAATCAGAATAAGGAGGAAAATCCTGAATGCCTTCAGCCGAAGACTCTGAGTAATCTGAAGCCTGCTCCAAACTTTCCATTTCTGGCTCCACCCTAGGCCTCTTATCAGGAGGGGGCATAGAACCCCTGATTAAAGTAATTAAATCTTCTGCCATTTTAAGCATGTGTTTTTTAGGCAAAGAACCTGCAGAACTAGGACTGACACCCGTGGAAGGCAAACCAGGCCTGCCTTTGGAAGGCACCTTAGAGACAGAAGGAGAAGGCCTAACCACCCTAGGCAAAGAAGGGAGAACAGTAACCTGAGGGGCCCCCTCAGCCTGACCTGACTCCTGAGAAACCACATCTTGCAAAACCAACGTCTCCCCCTGAGACTCAGTTGAAACTTCGGCCGGATCAACCGAATCCACTGTGGTGTCTAAAGAACCGGCGTCCGGAACGGACGAGTCATCCTGTTTGGATTTTAAAGACTTATCTTTGCGCTTCTTCGCGGTAGCGGGCGTCGGAGGATCCGATGGCATATTGTAATTACACCGCTTACCGAAGACAAGCCTAGCACAATCTAACCTACGTTTAATGGTGCGTTTATTAAACCTAGCACAAAAGCGACACCCTACTACGTCGTGCTCAGGTCCCAAACAAGGAATACAAAGAGAGTGGTAATCCCTATGCGGTATCTGTTTCCCACAAGAAATACAATTATTCACTTTTTCTGACATCCGGAAGTAACTGAGGCAAGAAAAAACAAAAATAATCCCCAACGGGGTACTTAGCCCAACTTGGTATCGGTCTGAAACTCAGAATACGACAATTTCAGAACGCCGAACGGCACTTGCAAACGCTGCTTCTGCTTCGGACCATGCGGCAAAAAAGGCTGAGGAAATGACGTCGGTCATGCGCTTTAATACCTTGACGCTCTGACGTCAGATCTGAGCGCCCATGACCGACGTCAGCCTAATACTTTGGTATTCGGGCCGACCGAGGACAGCGGACTACCCATAAGTTATGACTGCAGCAATGTGAGATGAAGAACATCACCACAGAAATACCTCACAAAGAGGATTACCAGCCTCAAACAGATGCTCTACGCAGACCGTCTCAAAAAACTCCAGCTTTACTCCGTCGAATATTGCCTACTCAGAAGCGATCTCTGCCTAACATGCAAAGCTATATCAAACCCAGAGCTCTTGGACATGCTCCACTTAAAGAAATCCTAATCCCTCCAAGTTAAACGCTCTAGGGACCTAAACTTTGTCACCACAATAAACAGAACATGCTGGAGGGATATATTCCTGTCCCAGAGACTTCCCATACTCAGGAACAAACTACTTATCTATATCAAACAAAGCTCCTCATTAGCTCTCTTCAAGAAAAATCTTGATGATTGGATGGGAAATAGGAAATTCACCCCGGGGATCATTTATGTGGCTCTGCTCGACAGGGGCACAGGAAAATAATTTTCTTGGGTGGCGAAAGCCAGGGTACCTTTATAGTTAGGCTTATATAGGCCCTAGAGCCAATAGCCTAGTTCCTATCTATGAACCTATAAGACTATTCTTCTTCAGATGAGTCCCACTTCTATACCTCACAGCTGATTTCCCTCTTGGAATACTGCTCGCCTGATGAGGATTCCTTGGAAGGTGATTCCCCATCTGTGGCCATTACCTTTGGGGAACTGTTTCCTAAATGAGGGAATACTTTAAACGGGACTCCGGACAAATGACTGAAGTACAGAAGAGGTACTACGAGCTTCTTCAGATGGATTCACCCTCTCCCTCTGCTCTTCCTCCAGTAATCCCAGCATATTTTTGCCTCAGCCTCCGAGACTCAAGAGTCTCAGCCACCTGCCCCTAAACACCAGACAGGCTATACAAAGTTCCTGATGACTTAAAATTCTATATTAAACCACCTACGGCAGACCTAGCTGTTATGGCTGTCTCAGCAAACAAACAATCCAGACAACTAACCTCTTCCTCTCTACTGCCATCAGATAAAGATAGTAAAGTGATGGACAGGTTAGGAAAGAAGATTTACACCTCTTTCACTATCTTCCCCTGTGGTAACAAACCACCTCAGACAACTGGGTTCTATCAATTGTGGAAAAAGTATATTTTATGTGGAAAAAGTATATTTTATGACTTGGCAGGAAAAACGTTCTCCAAAAGGTATTCCCTCCCTCCAAAAAAAAACAGATCCATCTCATCCCCTCAAGTGATGCAAGATCTGGTCCTACTGGATACAACAGAAAGGGTCCCCACAGGACAGAAAGGCCAAGGTTTCTATTCCAGGGTCTTCCTTGTCCCAAGAAAGGATGGCCCATGGAGACCCATCCATGACCTGTCTCTTCTAAACCCTTTTCTGCATGTACCCACCTTCTGCATGCTGTCCCTTTGAACCATTCTTCCACTCGACACTCAGTTCCTTCATGGCCACTTTAGACCTGAAGGATATCTTCCCATCTCTGTCCACCCAGACTTTTGCAGATTCCTGCATTTTGCTGTGCCATCTTCGCACTACCGGTATACTGCCTTGCTCTTTGGTTTGCCTCCAGTACCAAGGGTATTTACAAAATGTCTAGCGCCCGTAGTAGCCTTTTGCAGAACAAAAGGCATTCAAATCTTCCTGTACTTGGACAACCTTCTCATCCAGGCAGAAGACCCAAGTACCCTGCTACAACACCTTCAAGTCACTATTTTCCCCCTAGGAAGCCTGGCTTTCACAGTCAACCTACTCAAGTCCTGCCTTACTCCTTCCCAAGACCAGACTTTCTTGGGTTGCAGAAGAAGGGTGGATTTGATGAAGGCCTTCCTTCTCCCAGAAAAGGTCACTTCTCTGACCAACTTCTTTCAAGAACTACTCCTAGTGAGCTGCATTTCAGCCAGGGAATTCCTTCATCTCTTAGGTCTCATGGCAGCCACTCCCCATGCTACTATGTGCCAGGATACACACAAGGAAGTTTCAGTGGTATTTGAAGAATGTCTGGTCCCAGCAAGCCCTTACTAGACTTTCAGGTTCCATTCCTTTCATGTCTAAAGAAAGAAAAAGGTGGTGGATTCAGCAAGTTCATCTGAATCTGGGACTCCCATTACAGTCCCTCACTGCAGTTCAACAGATGTACACAGATGCAGCAAATCTGGGATGGGGACCACTTTGAATGGACTCAAGGTGCAGGGCCAATGGGCCCCCTACCTTCAGAAAAAACACATCAACATCAAGGAAATGACTGCACTTCTCCTAGCCCTGAAAACATTCCTTCCCCTCGTATATCCAGGTCCCCTCAAAATCTTTACAGACGACAACACCACAGTACTGTGGTACATCAACAGTACTAGGGGGACCAGGTCTGGCTTACTCTGCTGACTGGCCATCCAAGTATGGAAATTGGCGACTCACTCCAGTGTAACACTACAGGCAGTTTACATCCCATCACAGAACAACGAGCAGGCGGATGCCCTCAGCAGATCACTGTCTCAAAATCACAAATGCAGATATAGTTTGTAACATGACAATAGAAGGACATCTTATCACTCCACTGATGTAAATGACCATCTCCATTTCTCTCAAGAAGAATGACAACAAACCATGAAAGAAAGAGACCAAAAAACTCATTTTTCTAACACGATTTTCAAGTATAATTAATATCGCAAAAAGTACAGTTTTGTACCTACCATAAATGTAGATGTCCGAACTGGATAGCATCTGCAGTCATAACAACTGGGTTGTCCTGTCGTCAGGCAGCCCTTCGGTCGGCCAGATTCCAAAGTCCGGGTCCGGCTTCGGCTGATGTCGCACTTCACCCGACGTCATCTCTGCTGGTCTTCGGGTATAAAGGCATCAGCCGACGCCATTTTCCTCAGTGTTTCTTGCCCCAGATGCCAGTTGCCCTCTTGGAAGGCTAAATTTTGGGTAAAAATGCCAATGTTTCCAAAGGATAGAAGGCAAACACAAAAAATAAGCATGTATGTACATATATACAAACAAATACACCATAAGAGACTCCCCACCAGCTAGCTATTAGGAGGGTAAATACCCTAGGAGTACCATAGAGGGAAGGAGGGAGGGTAATCCTGACTGCAGATGCTATCCAGTTCGGACATCTACATTTATGGTAGGTACAAAACTGTACTATGTCCTTCATGGATGCATCTGCAGTCATAACAACTGGGTAGAATACCATAGCCAACTAGGGAGGAGGAAGAATAGATTATGGTGTGGTTAGGATCCCTTGCAGTACAGCAGTGGCAAACCCTGCTCGGGATCTGGAATACAGAGGTAAATTATAATGCTTGGCAAATGTATGCACAGAGGTCCAAGTAGCCTCAATAATGTCCTTGGTTGCCACTCCTCGTAAGAAGGCTGTGGTAGTGGCTGTTGCTCTTGTAGAATGAGGCCGTATGTTCTGTGGAATTGGTTTTCCATGGAAGGAGTAACAGAATCGTATGCAATTTCCTATCCATTTGGAGATTGTCTGTTTGGAAATTGCTTTTCCTTCCCTTCCTGTTGCATAGGCTACAAAAAGCTGGTCAGTTTTTCTGTTACTTTTTGTTCTGTCCAGGTAGTAGCGTAGCTGTCTGTGCACATCCAAAGTATGCAGCATTCTTTCCCCTCTGTTTTGTGGGTTGGGGAAGAAGGTAGGTAGGTGGATTGCCTGGTTTAAGGATACTCTGGATACCACCTTAGGCATAAATATAGGATTAGTCCTCATGGACACTCTATCTTGGTGGAAGATTAGGAAGGGTTGTACTGCCATTAGGGCCTGAAGTTCAGAAACCCTCCTTGCTGAGGTTATTGCCAGTAGGAAAGCAGTTTTCCATGATAGATGCTGTAGGTCTGCTGTTGCTGCTGGTTCAAAAGGTGCGAGTGTCAACTTTTCTAGCACAAAGTTCAAATCCCAAGCTGGCAGTGGTGGTTTCCTAGGAGGTTTTACATTCTTGATCCCTCTGAGGAACTGCCTGAGTAGAGGATGAGAAAACAGGTGGATCAAAGCTGTATTCTGCTGAAATAGCTGATGCATGTATCTTGATGGAGGAATAGGACAGGCCTGTATGCAGAAGCTCTGCCAAGTACTCCAGAATGTTAGCAATATCTATATTCGACACATCCTTTCCTCTTTCAGCACTCCAAATGACAAACC
Organism: Protopterus annectens; assembly: GCF_019279795.1. Taxonomy (NCBI): domain Eukaryota; kingdom Metazoa; phylum Chordata; order Ceratodontiformes; family Protopteridae; genus Protopterus; species Protopterus annectens. The sequence goes on from NC_056730.1 coordinate 852,761,902, forward strand.
TTTTCCATTTCCCTGCATAGTTCCTTCTTGTTGAAGGTCTGCGGGCTTCAAGGATAATGTCTTTAACCCTTTGGGAGAGATCTGGAATAGTTGCTGCTATGTGATGTGCCATGCAGTCAGTTGCAACGTTTTTAGGTTTGGATGCATGATGCTGTAGTTGTTCTGAGTTAACATCAAAGGCATCAGGGGTATTGACCACATTTTGTCCTGAGACATGCTCCTCAGCAATGGGTACCAGTGTTGTCTTGGCCAGTTTGGAGCTATCAGGATTATCCTTGGACGTTCCTCCTTGATTTTTAGTAATACCTTGTGTATCAAGGCTAGAGGTGGGAATGCATATGCTGTCAGGCCTTTCCAGCTGAAGGAGAGCGAATCCACTTTCGATGCAAGTGGATGGAATGTCCTTGTGCAGAATTTTTTGAGCTGGTGATTGAGAGGGGAAGCGAATAGATCTATTTGTGGCATTCCCCATTTCTTTGCAATGGTCTTGAAGATGTCCGGGTGTAGCATCCATTCGTGAGCATCCGAGGTGGTTCTGCTTAACATGTCTGCTAGAGTGTTCTCCTTTCCCGGTACAAACATTGCCTGTAAGTGGATGTTGTAGCTGAGTGCCAGGTTCCAAAGGTCCAAAGTCATTCTGCATAGGGGGTATGAATGAGTGCCTCCCTGTTTGTTGATGTACCACATGACTGTGGTGTTGTCTGTCCTTATCATCAAATGGCCTTCTTTGAGAAATGGTCTGAATTTTTGGATTGCCAGTTTTACTGCCAGCATTTCTTTTAGGTTGATGTGCAGGTGAAGCTGGTCCTGCGTCCACAATCCTTGTACGCATTTGTCCAGCATGTGAGCCCCCCATCCTAGGTCTGAGGCGTCCGTTGTGATGGTTTGGCTTGCTTGATAGTTGTGAAAGGGTAAGCCTGGGTTTGACTGGCATGCTTGAGCCCACCATAGGAACTCCTGTTTTAGGCATGGAATTAGTGGAATTTCTGCTTCTAGGCTGTGCCTGTGTTGGGACCATAAATTCTTTAGGTACCACTGTAGTTTTCTCATATGCAGTCTGGCATGTGGAACCAAGATTATGCATGATGCCATGAAGCCCAAGGCCTGCAGAACTTTTCTTGCTGTTAGCTTGCTCTGGTTTGTTAGTGCCAAGAAGTAAAGAGGGAGATCTTTTTGTTTTTCTGCTGTTAGGAATGCCATTTGTTTTACTGTGTCCAATTCTGCGCCCAAGAATGTCCTTGTTTGGGATGGAATCAGCCTTGACTTTTGTAAATTGACTGTGTATCCCAGTGATTGTAGCAAGTAAATGACCCTTTGTAAATCTGTTGTCAGCTTGCTTTTGTTGTCCCCTTGTAGCAGGCAGTCGTCCAGGTATGGATAAATTTGGATTCCTGTAGTCTGCAGTGGCGATTACTGATGCCAGGCATTTTGTGAATACTCTGGGCGCAGTAGATAAGCCAAAGGGCAATGCTGAGAATTGATAGTGCTCTGATCCTGCAAGAAATCTGAGGTATCTTCTGCAAATTGGTCGAATGGGGACGTGCAGGTATGCCTCCTTGAGATCTAGAGTTACCAGCCAACACTCCTTGCCCAGCATGGGAAGAAGTTGCTGTAGGGTCAGCATTTTGAATTTTGGGACAATGATGTATGTGTTTAAGGTGGACAGGTCGAGAATAGGTCTCCAACTTTTTCCTTTCTTGGAACTAGGAATAGTCTGGAGTAGAATCCTTTGCCTTGTTCTGTTTTGGCACTCTTTCCACAGCCCTCATCTTTGTTAATTGCATTATCTGCTGTAGAGCTTCTGTTTTTGATTTGGAGGCAGGTTTGGCATTCCTCTTTGACTGGTAAAGTGTGGAAGTGGAACCGTACCCTTGGTCTATGGTTTGCAAAATCCACTTGTCTTTTGTGATATAGTGCCAGTTCTTCAAAATAAGGTTAATTTTCCGCCTAATGGTGCTGCTATTTGTTCCCTGGTAGGCGGAGTTAGAATCAAGTCACTGTGATTGCCCTGTTGTAGTGGTAGTGGCTGTGCCTGTGCCTCTGTTATTACCTTGCCACTGTCGTCCTCTGTAGGCACCCCTCTGGATTGATTTCTGCCTCTGGAACGTCTATTCCTGCCCCTTTGGGATCTTGTGGAGTCAGGAAAGGACCAATTTTGGCAGGCCAGTTCCTGCTAAACCTTGGGGGCTGAACCTGCAAGAAATATTTAACCGTTTGTACAGATTTTGCCTTTTCTTCCATTTTCTTCATTACCTGCTGGGCAGGTGTACCAAACAAACTGGTCTTATCCATAGGAGCATCTAATAACTTAGCTTTAACATGATCCGTAAGACTTGTTCCTTCAGCCATGCATGTCTTCTTATCACTGTGCCAGTCATGGCTGATCTAAATGAAGCCTCCAGTGCATCATAGCCACATTTTAAAGAATGGTTACTAACCTGTTGTATGTTATTAACCGTTTCTAATAGATATTTCTTATCTATAGAGTCATCAGAGGATAGCTTTTTTGTTAACTGATCAAGCATAAACTCTTGGTATTGTATCATGTGAAATTGACAGTTTAAAGCTCTAGCTGAGAGAGTAGCAGAGGTGTAAACCTTTTTTCTCCATCTGTCTAAAGACCTGGCTTCCCTTTCAGAAGGAATAGGGTTTTTTGCTGTGGTCGAGGCTACTGCCTTAGGGCCCTGGGATATAGTTTCGGGGTCTGCAAGTGGGGCCTTGTATAGGTGATGATGAGTGTCTGGCACCCTGTAAAATCTATCTGGTTTGGCGGGTGCTGGAGGTAAGGAATCTGGTGCAGTGCAAACATCATTAAATGCATCGTCCACAACAGAGAGGACAGGAGGTATAGCTAAGGGCCTGTGTTGTGGTAGGTGCAGAAAAGTCCTAAGTCTTTTTCTGGAGTCTGAGAAATCCTGTTCCTGCCATTGGAATTGTTCTCTCATGGCATGTAAGGTTTCCCCAAAGGAGAATTCTTCTGGTGGAGAAGCAGCTGGAATGGATTCTTCAGCATCTGAGTCCTCATAATTGGAGAAAGGAGCCTCTGGCTGGTCTGTAATATCTGAGTCATCCGCAGAATCATCAGAGGACACAGGCTCGAGGGGCTCTGCTCTAGGTCTCTTTTCTGGGGGCTGAGAGGCCCTGTCTGGGTGTGATTGAGATCCCCTAATTAAGGATATTAAATCTTCTGCCAGAGTAAGCATTTGTGAACTAGAAGTGGGCCTGGTTGAGGGGGGTTTAACAGGCACTGATTTAGTAGATTTGGCTGCTTTAGCCCTGGCAAAGGCCTTAATAGACATGGCTGCAGGAGGCCTAGCCGCACCACGTGCTGGGGTAGAGACATCCAAAGGGATGGTGTCTGATAAGTCACTAGTAACCACTGTAGTAGGTAAAATTTCTGAGGCCGATTCAAGTAAAGTAGCCGGTACCTCAGTAGTAGTCATTGATTCGGCTGTACTCTGATCAGTTTTCTCGGTTTCGGCCGAAACCGAGACACTCGCGGTTTGCTTAACCATGGTTTTGGCCGAAACCGCGGACCGCGAGTGTCGGTCTTTTTCTTTGCGTTTTTTAACTATTTGGGTAGTCGGAGGATCCGACGGCATAATGTACGCAAAATCAGAGCCGAAAAACTGTTCAGCAAACTCCGACCGACGTCTAAGCGTTCGTCGGTTGAAAGAAGCACAGGCCGAACAGGCTGCTACGTCATGGTCTGGGCCTAAACAAGGCAAACAGTAAGAGTGGAAATCTTTATGAGGTATTTGTTTCCCACAAGTTAAACAGTTATTGACTTTTTCTGACATCGGCTGAGGCAAGAAAGAGTCCCCAACGGGTACTTAGCTTTAGAAGTCTTCGAAGGAGTATTCGGTAGTAGTAATCTCTGGATCTGACCGACCGGCACTTGCGAACAGCTTCTGCTTCGGGCGCCACGCGGCAAGAAAGACTGAGGAAAATGGCGTCGGCTGATGCCTTTATACCCGAAGACCAGCAGAGATGACGTCGGGTGAAGTGCGACATCAGCCGAAGCCGGACCCGGACTTTGGAATCCGGCCGACCGAAGGGCTGCCTGACGACAGGACAACCCAGTTGTTATGACTGCAGATGCATCCATGAAGGACATCACAGGTGCACAATTGCAAGAGAGGGTAAAAAAGCACTACCGTAATTTGTAGGAAAAAAAGAACTACACAAATACAGAGATTATTTGGCAAAAACTAACCACGCGATTAATAAAAATCATAATATAGCCAACGTCTGTCATGAAATAACTGCAGTCCTGCAGAGATGACAAACAACATCAACAAGGCTCATCTGTCCTGGTAGCAGCATTAGTCAATTTAGTAAACTAAGAGAGTCACAATCTCATTCTCCCTTCTAAGCTACATCAGTCTGGAGAACAGGATGTTAAGGAAGGAGAACTGGGTACTTGTACTGCTGATTGATAGTCACCTATAGATATACAGCATAAGGCAGAATAATGGCTTTCCAGTGTCATGACTGCTGAAAAAACTAACCATGAACGCAAGATCCCAGCGCTTTGAGAACTAGCCCCACTAAACCAGTCTGCACAGGAAGAAAGTGGAGCATTCTATCCATCTATATTACTATCTGGTTTCTTGGCTATCCTGCTGATCCCCTCAATAATCATACACAATTTACTGCATCCAATGTATTCCACATAGCCATGATTCACAGTTCATTGAGCCTGAAAACAGATTTATCTCACTAGAGACATTACTTTTTTTCTCAGAAACTTGTTGTGATTCATACTTAAAACATTACAGAGTTAGTTACAGGTAGTCCTTTTTTGTATTGGTGGGGTAGGCTTTCCATGGAAACGCAATGTCTGAACTAAGTTTACTTTTTTTAATTTCATGTGCCATTTTGGATAACACACTGTACCAAAATGGCATTCAAAAAATGTACCTACAAAGGGTCTTCCTGTAATCATATTTTATGGATCATCTTAAAGAAGTCAGTACAAATACTTCGCATGGTTTACAGCTGGTCATAGGGTCGACTTGACACTGCACCCACTGAGAAAATGGATCGAATGATGGACAATATTATCTCGGATATTAGATTTGCATAATACTGAAGCACCACAGATCTATCAAAATGCACTCTTCATACCATCAATAACATTAACAAAACAAAATGCAGAAACATTTTTGGGCATGTTCATTAAATATGCAAGGATTAGCTCACTAAAAGAAACAGAAAAAACTTGTGGTTCAATATTTTTACCTGTTAAGGTCATCTCTTAGTTTCCCAAGGGTAAATGTTAGGCCTCTACTGATTCTATTTTTCTCAACATCTCTAAAACTAAGGAGAAAAAGTAACACATCTCTAAAACTAAGGAGAAAAAGTAACACACAAAGGTGTACTTGTATGTGTTTCCCACTATAATTTGCAGTATAAGGTCCATGACGTACATCCATCTCCAAATCAATACACCTAAAATTACACCACATATCTATAACCTTAAACTCAAACAGTACAACAGAGAAAATTTACTCAGGATATCAACATCAAATGTAGAACACACGGAGGCAACTAAAACCACAGGATTATCATTACCATTTAAATTCCATACTTTATATTACATTTAGCCTGAAAAAACAACTTTGAATGCTATATCACATACATAGACACCTAAACAAAGAAATGAAACACCAGTGCCAGAGCAGTACTTAAACCAAAAATCACTTAAATTGGCCCAAATTTCACTAATCTTGCAACATGGATTTACTGACCAGCCTATCCACTCTGACAAAGCCACTGCCAGATTTGCCTTAGCTGCCCCTTACTATGAACATGGGTACAAGTTTCTGAATGACTTGTACGGGATGGCCCTTGAGAAGACAACATAATATATTTAGCTTACAGATATAAAAAATGTCCTCGAATGTCATCACCCTTAAACAGCATGTCTGCTTTTGAGCATTAATATTTTTGGAATGGGAATAGGTTCACAGGTAGCTACGATACATGTGGTGCTGAAGACTATGAAGAAGCTTAGCCCAGTTTTCCAATTATCCTAGAACACTGTCTGATTAAGTGATTTGCTCAGAATGTCACAGTAGACAAATGCAGGCTGACAGAAACATGCTATGGACTACAGGAAGCACTTTATTAATAGCTCAGAGCTCTACTCCTGTGAGCTAACTAGAAATTTATTTCATCTTTTCCTGGTTAGGTGTCGCCACAGCGAATCACTGGTCTGCAGATTGATTGGCAGTGGTGTTTTTACAGTGTCAAGTTGCCAGCCCGCGTCTACCTTCACAGAAGGCACACACATACACACATGCACCTACATGCATGCCTTTAAAACTCGACCGTAGGGAGGGCATGCAGACTCCACACAGAAGGTGCTCCAGCTGAGAATCGATCCAGAGAACCTCTTACTGTGAGGTGACAATGCTAACTGCTGCACCACCGCGGCCTTTACTCCTCTGAGCTAACTATTCCACCCAAATTAATCACCCAACAAATAATATTCCTAAATCTTGTTGACTGTTCTTATAAAATTCAGAATGATGAAAACTGAAATTCTGAAAACGTTTGTACAAGGAGTATAAAAATAAATTTTAAACAGATACTTAACGAAATAGTTACACCAGTCGATATAAGGAATGTACAGTCTGCATTCTACAACTAATTATTCTTAATGGAGTTGATGCAGATGGGGCAAACATGAACAATAATTACAATCCGGTTGTCTAAGAAGGTGTGGCAATACAGTCTTCAGAATCCTGAACTTTGTAAAGAAATACAAGTCCCCTTTAAATCACTTCTTAGTGACACTTCAAGTACTCTAGTTATTCAGGCACCTTATCTCACTTTCAAGTGATGCTGTTCACAAATATAAGTTTATCTTACTAACAAAAATCATCAACTGCTAAACTGTTTAGCTGCTGTTACTATTCACTCTAAAAAACAGTAACTTCTGCCAGCAACTTTTCTTTTTTTTCTTTTATACTATCCTAATACTTACTCTTTTCCATCTACAAGTAAGTACTCTGTAAAGAAAAGCTTTATTAGCTGCTGAACTAGGCCATAGCCCAAGGTACTGATGACTAATGAGCGCTTAAATAGAGCCTTGAGCTCTTCAGATAAAATTCATGATGGGTAAATGCTTTATCAACTATTAGCATAATTAAAAATGTATAGACTCTCAGAGTCAGGAACATTCTAGATTTCCAATTCCAAGTACTATTCAAACTAATTTCATATTAGTCATCCCCTGTAAGTGGTCTCTGATATCTCAATCAACTTTTGAAGGCAAATGTCTTACCTAGGATGAAATTCTGATTAGACCCAACCTAGCTGGACCATCCTCAGGGGCCCATACCATAACTGTGTGTAGGGGGTGTCATAATTATTGAAGTGTTTACTTCACAGTACAGGGTTTAATTCTCACTTTTGAGAGAAACTGACTAGGCTTAAAATGGCCCAGAAGGGCAGCTAGCCTAGTATTTACCTGTGAACCTGATACTGACTTATGTAGAATGTATTAAAAAAGGGTCAGTTAAAATCTACCTGAGGAAAAATGATTTTCAAACATGCTTTGTTTGCAAGTTTAAGTAAAACTAATTCCTAAATGTTCAATGCGAAATAAAACTGACAGAAGTTTAATTCAGTCAGATTGTAATGTATAATACTACAAACAGAATAATGGCAAGGCAACACAAAAATAATTGTTAACCGAGTCATTTACTTCACAAAATGACATAACAGAATAATTCTAAAAATAAGCAGTTCAAAAGAGAAGTTTTCCAGGGACAAGTTTCTTTCTTTCTGTAATGCTTTATTAAAGATGTAGTTTTGCCCTAGAAAGAAATGATACATGAGCAAGAACACCTGACAGAAAATGTCTAAAAATACAACATGTAAAAAACAGTTGACTTTTTTCTTGTATATACCAATTTCCTTTTCCTCCAAGCTGTCAAACTGTTCTCATAGGAAATCAGTTATCTGTTACAAGAAAAAGTCAATGGACTGAAAAACAGTTTCCAAAACACCAAACAAACAAAACTATGAAGGACATACGAGGGTGGATATCAACATAATATGTATTATATACATACACACAAGTTATGACTTATATGCATGTTGCACACACTTATGTGTACACACACACACACATACACACATATATATATATATATATATATATATATATATATGGATCTACTTCAGTACATCAAACTTTTAAATGTTCGAAGATGAAATGGCTGAGACCATAACATCGAACATTTAAAAGTTCGAAAACTGAAGAAAACATCTTCTTCTTCTTCATCTTCTTTCGACTTTTCCTGGTTAGGGGTCGCCACAGCGGAACTCCGGTCCGCTAATGATTGGCATTAGATTTTTACGGTGTCGAGGTGCCAGCTCAACACCCAACCTTCAACGAAGGCACGCCCATTCTACACATGTCTTTTGAATGTCACTCGACCACGGGGAGGACATACAGACTCCAAACAGAAGGCGTTCCAGTCGAGAATCGAAAAGGAGAACCTCTTGCTGTGAGGCAACAACGCTATCGCTGCACCACCGCGGCTATAACACTGAAGAAAACATAAAAAAAACAAAACTAAACCTGCATAGCAGGCGGGCAAGCCCCCCTGCACCCCCAGCTACTTAAATATACCAACTGTGAGATCACACTACATTGCGGAAAAGGGAAATCTTCCCATTCGCACTGTAAGCGGATCAGCATTCAGTCCATTCGGACTTTTAAATGTTCTATGTTATGGTCTTGGCCATATCATCTTTGAACATTTAAAAGTTCGATCTACTGTATATATATATATATATATATATATATATATATATATATATATATATATATATATATCTATATATATATGCACACACACACACATATATATATATATATATATATATATATATGTGTATACACACACACACACACACACACACACACACACACACATATATATAATATGAGGAAGGGTGCACCTCTGTACTTGAAAATGTTTATCTATATTTTGGAAATGCTTTCTTATGTTACTTATGGTAATGTTAGAGGCAGGAGATATCCCTTTAAGGAGTAAGGGAAAATAGCTGTAATCGCTGTAAATAGTGTTCAGATGTTAACCTAAGCATATTTAAAGAAGGGGCTGGATAAACTAAAGGAGATGTCTCTGGTGAAAGAAGGCGGAGAAGAGTCTAGAAGCATTATTCAAAGTTACAGAAAAATTAAAGACCAAAGCTAACAGCAGTTCTGGAAAAAGTGCAAGTCAGAAGGGCTAGTATGCTTGAAAATAGTCCTGTTAACTATTCTGACTTTTGACTAAAAAACAGAGACATTGTTTTCAGCCTTGCATTTCTGTTTCACAACATAAAATAGTTTACATAAAAGACTTAAGTGTCAGTTGTATTACTTTCCACACTGGTGTATAGAGAAGGCATTAAACACTTTATTTTATAATTCTCCTTAAGTTCATGCTTAATTTGTCATTGGCAACCAAACCAAAATTCTTGGTAAAAGGCTGTTTTTTTTTTCTGAGCTCTGTAGTGCTGAAAGACTTCATTGCACCAACAAAATAAAACAGTGAAGCTCAGCACAATCATTAAATTCACCCATACCCACTGAAAAGTTAAGATAAGTGTGTCACAGTTAGACAGGGAGGAACCAGTGCAATGCGGAGGTCCCAAGGGAAATTAGCTACTCGAGTGGTGCACAAGATGACTGTAGTGGCACTACTACTACTGAAGAAAATGACTACCACTTCCCAGGACATATTAGTGAAAACAAAGTATATGGTGACCCCTCAAGCCATGCCTCCACTACAGCCAATAACCCAAGAGGAAGACCTGGAGGTGTGTGTGTGTGTGTGTGTGTGTGTTGTACGTAGGCACGTGTGCGTGCACGCATACATTTACATGTATACACACACACACACACATATATATATATATATATATATATATATATATATATATATGTATGTATATATATACACACACACACACACGCACATGGTGGCAATTGAGTGGACTGCCAGTAAGGAGGAAGGGGACTGAACTTACTGGTTCTGTGCTTTCATGGGCATGAAAGCACGGATTACATAGATTATGAGAAAGTGAAAAGCTGACTGCAGCTCAAGATGGTGTCACAGCAGAGACTCTAGCTCTTAAATTTCATAAACAGACTTTTTCAAAAAGCTAAACACTAAAATTGCAACATATTTTTACTTTGTGGTTTGCTAGTGAGGGGTACAAAAATAAAGAAATAATTAAATACACATGGTTAATACATTTTACACAAGCACTGTCAGCTTTAATAAAGCTGCAGACAGACAAGTCTAACCCAAAAGGTTCTGAAACTTTTGTTAGTCTGGTAGAAAGATGATATACTATGAGGATTTATAATGAGTTGTCTAGAGTGGCAGACAAATCACTAGTTAAACTAAACGAGGTATCTTCATCTGTGCTATATTTTAAATGGAGGAGGAAGGGCCACATTGTTAAACTCCATAACAGTGATGCTAAACATAATATGAATAATAAATCTACTGAGTAACAGGTACATGATGTAGAACCTGTGGAATGTGATTAAGGCAGCGAGGTACTCTGCCTCACATGTACCAGGATTTTGTTCCACAGCATAGGGAGTCTCTGGGTGATGAATCTGCCATACTCCATTCAGAAGACTGGGACTTGCCCACCCAAATTTCAAGCTGTTTTGGACTCTCAAACAAGCAGGGCTCACACAGAAAGCCCTCAAAAGTAAAAATGAAGTTATGTACTTACCATAACGTTCCATCTGTGTTGTCCATTTTCATTCTTCCTAAATGGATGGGTTCAGATCTGACATTCAGATCCAACTCGGACGTTACACTAGCTCGTGGCCGCCAACAAACTCTCAAGCTCCTTTCCTACCCATAATGCACAAAGCCTAGTCCCTCAGGTCCTACTTACACAGCTGGACAGAGAGAGACACCATAAAAGAACTGCTGTAACTGGAGTTCAGTACAAGGGACAGGTGATGTCCCTAACAGTCTCATTCCTCCAGAAGTCATTTGTGAGAAATGGAGGGGCATGGAGCATGGGGAGTTGAGGAAGAATGAAAATGGACAATACAGATGGACCGTTATGGTAAGTACATAACTTCTTTATCTGAGTATGTCAATTTTCATTCATTCCTCAATGGATGGGGCAGTCTCTCCAGCTACCCGAATTCCTGGGTGGACTCTAAGGAACGATACTCCAGAGTACAGTTCAGCCAAAGGCAGCTCTTCCCCTCGAGAACAGATCTAATTTGTAATGAGGGATAAAGGTATGAGGATTTGACCAAGATGCAGCCGCATGCCAGCCATGGATGCTTTAGAATGGAATATGGTGGAAGCAGCCATAGATCTGGTTGAATGAATCTTTAATGGTTTTGGTAAGGGAAGATTCAATTTATTGTAGACAAACAATATGCAATCAGTCAACCATCTGGCTTGAGTTACATTTGTAACTGATTTGCCCAATTTGTTATATGCAAAAGAAAAGTACAGTTTTGTACCTACCATAAATGTAGATGTTCAAGTGTTCACACTGCTGCAGTCATCATACTTGGGTTATCATGCCGACAGGCAGTCCCGTAGTCGGCCAGAGTTCCAAAGTCTTGGTCCGGCATCAGTTGCTGTCGCTTCTTTCCTGACGTCAGTGTGCCAGGGGTACATAAGATGCATCCGACGCCATTTTCTTCAGTTTTTCTTGCCCCAGATGTCAAGTGCCCCCAAGAAGGTAGGCAATACATATTGCTAATAAAAAATATACATATAAAATAAAAACAATACCTTCAGTTACAAGCAAATACACCCCAAAGGTTGTATAGGATAGAAAAGGTGTAGGTAAGTCCAGCTAGTTCAGAGGGGATGGAGGGAGGGCAACCTGGACTGCAGCAGTGTGAACACTCGAACATCTACATTTATGGTAGGTACAAAACTGTACTATGTTCATCGTGTTACACTGCTGCAGTCATCACACTTGGGTAGAATCCCAAAGCTACGGTTGGGTGGCTGGTCTATAAAGAGTTAGGATCGGCTATGAGGCCCTGCAGAACTGCAGTGGCAAATCCTGCTCTGGATTTAGAGTAAAGAGGCAAGTGATAATGTTTGGTAAAGGTGTGCACTGAACTCCAAGTTGCAGCCTCCAAAATTTCCTTTGTAGGTACTCCTCTAAGAAAGGCTGTTGAAGTGGCTATGGCCCTGGTGGAATGTGGCCTAATGTTGTTAGGGATTGATTTTCCATGCTGTGTGTAGCAGTATCGAATACAGTGTCCTATCCATTTGGATATAGTCTGCTTTGAGATAGCCTTGCCCTGTGATCCTGCAGCATATGCTACCAACAGTTGCTCAGTTTTCCTGAAAGCTTTTGTTTTGTCCAAGTAGAAGGGTAGCTGCCTGTGTATGTCCAAAGAGTGCAGAAGTTTCTCCCCTTTATTCTGGGGGTCTGGATAAAAAGTTGGCAAATGGATGGTTTGGTTAAGAGCCACACTAGATACCACCTTTGGCATAAAGGTGGGGTTTGTCCGTAAAGAAACCCTGTCCCGATGGAAAATTATGAAAGGTTCCACTGCCATTAATGCCTGTAGCTCTAAGACTCTTCATGCTGAAGTTACTGCCAGGAGCAGAGCTGCTTTCCATGGCTGAAATTTTAGATCAGCTGTATTGGCTGGCTCAAAAGGTGGCAGGGTCAGTTTTTCCAAAACGAAATTGAGGTCCCAAGTTGGAGCTGGTGCTCTCTGGGGCGGTCTTATGTTTTTAGCCCCTCTGAGGTACTGCTTTAGCAAGGGATGAGAGAATAAATGAGGATCCGTGTTGTAATTGCTGAAATGGCAGAGGCGTGGATCTTAATTGATGAGAAGGATAGGCCTTTGTCCAGCATCTCAGTTAAGTATTGTAAAATCTGAGGGATGTTTGAGACAAGAGGGTCAAGGCTTTGAGCCTGGTTCCAGGCGCTGAATCTCTTCCATTTTTCTCAGTAAACTTTCCTGGTGCTAGGCCTCCTGGCCTCCAAAATGACATCCATAACGGCTTTAGAGAGAGGTGATGCCTGTTTGACTAATGAATCTGCCATGCAGCTGGGTTTAGGGTTTTGAGCTGACCGTTCAGGATCTGACTGTTTTGTTGAGTCAGAAGGTGTGGAATTTGAGGTAAAATCCATGGTGAGCCTTGAGCTAAGTTTTTTAAGATTGGATACCAGTGCTGGCGTGGCCAGTCTGGAGCAATCAGGATCATCTGTGGATTTTCTTGTCTGGCTTTTAGGAGTACCTTTGAAAGGACAGGCAGTGGTGGGAAGGCATAAACTTTTAGGCTTTTCCAGCTGAATGAGAGAGCATCCACTTTCCATGCTTGAGTGTGATAAGTCCTGGTGCAGAATTTTTGTAGTTGGCAATTCAGTGGGGAGGTAAAAAGATCTATGTCTGGGCATCCCCATTTTTGCATTACCATGTTGAAGATTTGTGGATTCAATTTCCATTCGTGAGGGTCCATGATATTTCTGCTTAGATCGTCTGCCAGAGTATTTTTCTTTCCTGGCAGGAATTGTGCTTGCAGATGAACTTGATACGTTAGAGCTGTGTTCCACAAGGTCATGGCTTGCCTGCATAGGGGATAAGAATGAGTGCCCCCTTGGTTGTTTATGTACCACATTACTGTGGTGTTGTCTGTCTTTAATAATAACTGTCCGGGATGCAGAAGGTCCTTGAAAGCTGTTAGGGCATTTTGAACAGCCAACATCTCTTTTTGATTGATGTGAAGGTGCATCTGGTCTGTGGTCCACTTACCTTGAATGCATTTTCCTACCATGTGTGCTCCCCAGGCGTAATCCGAAGCATCTGTTGTTAGAGTCTGCCTGGCTGTGGTTAGGGAAAAAGGTTGACCCTTGTTTAGGTGACATGCCTGTGCCCACCATCGAAACTCCTGTTGTAGGCAGGGAATCATTGGTATTACTGCTTCTAAACTGCATGAGTGTTGAGTCCAAACACTTTTTAGGTACCATTGCAATTTCTTCATATGCAGTCTGGCATATGGTATTAGTAGTATGCAGGATGCCATGAATTCCAGGGCCTGCAGAACTTTTCTTGCAGGGAGATGGGACTTTTTTGCCAGAAATTGAAAATATTGAGTTAGTTGAATTTGTTTGTCTGGCGTGAGATAAGCCATCTGGGCCGTTGTATTTAAGCTGGCACCCAGGAATATAATCTGTTGTGAGGGTACTAGTTTTGACTTCTTTTCATTTACTGTGTACCCTAGAAAAATTAGCAACCTTTCTACAAATGCCAGATGCTGTAGAAGAATGTCCATTGTCTCTGCTTGAATGAGACAGTCGTCCAGGTTTGGATATATTTGAATTCCTTTTTGTCTGCAAAATGCAATTACTGGTGCCAGGCACTTTGTAAAGACCCTGGGCGCAGTAGATAAGCCAAAGGGCAGTGCAGAGAATTGGTAGTGCATTGTTCCAGCTTTGAATCTGAGGTATCTTCTGCAATTTTGTCTGATAGGGACATGCAGGTATGCCTCTTTGAGGTCCAGAGTAACAAGTCAAACCTTCTTGCCCAGCATGGGTAGAAGTTGCTGTAATGTCAACATTTTGAATTTCGGAATATCCAGGTAAGTATTTAGAATTGAAAGGTCTAGTATGGGCCTCCAGGCCTTGCCCTTTCTGGGGACCAGGAAGAGTCCTAAGTAAAATCCTTGTCCTTGTTCCTGGTGTGGTACTTCTTGTATAGCTCTCATGTCCATGAGGGCTGAAATTTGTTTTTGTGCCTCTGCCCATTGATTCTGTGGCAGGTCTGGCATTCCTTTTAGCCCTGGTAAAGTATGAAAGTGGAACCTGTAACCTTGAGACACAATATTCAGAACCCATTTGTCTTGGGTGATTGTTTGCCAACTTTGAGAAAAAAGTGCTAGTTTTCCCCCTAAGGGGGCTGCCAAAAGGGAAGTGCTTGGCGTATGAAGGGGGAAGTCATTGAGACTGTTTCCTGTAAGGTTGAGACTTGTCCTCACCTCCTTTTGGGGTTGAGGTGCCCCACTGTCGTTGTCTGTTAGAGCCTTGGGGTTGAGATCTGCCTCTTGGGCATCTGTATCTGCCTCTCTGTGGCCTGTCTGACACTGGAAAGGACCAATTCTTTGTTGGCCAATTCCTGCTAAATCGAGGTGGCTGTACCTGTAAGAAATCCTAGACTGCTTGCATAGATTTAGCTTTATCCTCCATTTTCTGTAACACCTCTTCTGCCTTGACACCAAACAAGGTATCATGCTGTAAAGGAGTATCCAATAATTTTGCCTTAACATGATCAGGTAAACTCTGTTCTTTTAATCAAGCATGTCTTTGAATCAAAGAACCTGTAACTGCAGCTCTACAAGAGGCCTCTAAAGAATCAAAACCACATTGCAGAGTATGTTTTCCCACCTGTTCAACTGCATGCAATAAATCCTGCATTTCTTTACAATCAGGAGCTTCTGAGCTTGCAAGCATTTTCTGTTTTAACTGAGCTATTAAATATTGTTGGTACTTAAGCATGTGAAACTGGCAATGTAAAGCCCTTACTGCTAAAGTTGCAGAAGTGTAAACTTTCTTCCCCCACCTATCCAAACCTCTGGAATCTCTGTCAGAGGGTACTGGATTTTTTGCAATGGAAGCCTTAACCCCTTTTAGACCCTGGGAAATAGTTTCTGGATCAGCACAAGGGTTTTTATAAAGAAACTTGAGAGAGTTATGGACTCTGTAATACCTATCTGGCTTGGCCGGTGCAGGGGGGTAAAGAATCAGGAGATAAGCTGGATTCAGAGAACACATCATCCACAATATCTAGCACAGGCGGAATAGCCAGGGGCCTGTGCTGAGGCAATAAAAATAAATCCCTGAGCCTTTTCTTGGATTCTGAGTAATCCTGACTTTCCCAATGGAAATGCTCCCTCATGGTATGTAAAGTTTCCCCAAAAGAATAATCCTCAGGAGGAGAGGCTGAAGGGATAGATTCTTCAGCATCAGAGTCCTCATAGGGGGGGGTAGAGAGTATCCCTGGTCTGAAGAGGAATCAGAGGAAATGGAAACCTGATCAGAGGAATCATAGTCTGTATCCTGGCTAGGCCTTTTCTCAGGAGGGGGATGGGAACCCCTGATCAGAGTAATGAGGTCTTCGGCCATTTTAAGCATCTGTTTCTTAGGCATGGAGGACTGTCCAGGAGAATGCTGTACTTGCTTCTTCGTCTTTAATGGTACTTGTGTCTTGGCTGCTGCTTTAATGGTAAGTTGTGAAAATCTGAAAACACCCTCAGAAGCCGATGCCTGCTCAGCGGCTCCGAACCCATCTGAGGCATTAGTTTCCATAGGCCCAATACCTTGATTTTCCAGAGGCCTAGTTGTCTCCACGTGGGAGTCGGAGGCGGCCTGTGGCTCTGAGGTAGCGGGTGTCAGGGGCTGCAAAAGCGCCTCACTGAGAACCGGCGACTGGCCTAGAAGAGGTTTTGTCGTCGGTTTTGGACCTCGGATGCCTGTCTTTATCCTTGTCCTTGCGTTTTTTCAGAATTGCGGTCATCGGTTGATCCGATGGCATAGTATAATTGAACCTTCGGCCAAAGTAGTGCAAAGCAAAATCAAAACGTCTTTTTATAGTGCGTTTGTTAAATCTAGCACAGAACCAACAACTGGTGATGTCGTGATCAAGGCCTAGGCATGGAATACAGTAAGAGTGGAAGTCCTTATGAGGTATTTGCTTCCCACAAGAAATAAAATTATTAACTTTTTCTGACATCGGTCTGAGGCAAGAAAAAAAGTTTCCCCAATGAGGTACTTAGCTTTATTGAAGACTTCAGATCTGAAATTCGACTTCGAATATCTCAGGAGTCGGCCGACTGGCACTTGCGAACTGCTTCTTTTTTGGGAACCGCGCGGCAAGATAGTCTGGAGAAAATGGCGTTGGATGCATCTTATGTACCCCTGGCGCACTGACGTCAGGGAAGAAGCGACAGCAACCGACGCCGGACCAAGACTTTGGAACTCTGGCCAACTACGGGACCGCCTGTCGGCAGGATAACCCAAGTGTGATGACTGCAGCAGTGTAACACGATGAACAATTTGTTATATGCAAAAGAAACAAACAGCTGGTCCGACTTTCTAATTTCTTTTGTTCTGTGCAGATGTAATTGTCTATGCATATTCAATGGGGTCTATATCAGAAGACCGAATAGAAAAATTATCGAAAGGCAAAACAACGAAAAGTCTGGACCTCGACATGCTGTTTGCCAGATCGCGGTACATTGAAGATTGGAATATTTGCCCTTTCCTCACTGTAGTGCTACCTCAGAGTTGGTAATATATACATTTAGCAGGGGGTGTGCGGGGCACAGCCTCCCACAATAGCAAGTTTGAGGTCTGGTCTTTTCGCTGTTTTGCCATTCTTCAGTCTTCTGATATAGACCCTATCCA
Source organism: Protopterus annectens (assembly GCF_019279795.1). Classification (NCBI taxonomy): domain Eukaryota; kingdom Metazoa; phylum Chordata; order Ceratodontiformes; family Protopteridae; genus Protopterus; species Protopterus annectens. Next base: position 852,779,353 of record NC_056730.1, read on the forward strand.
ATGGGTCTATATTAAATCAGCGAAAACTCACTTCAATGAACTGCATTTCATCAAAAATGCCTTCATCAAATTCCACTCTTGTGGGGGGTGGTGCCTTCTTTCATCCCCCCGCTAATTATATATACCAACTTCGAGATCACACTACAGTGAAAAAAGGGCAAATTCCAATCCTCACTGTATTGGGATCTCAGTATGAACAGTTTGATGAATGGCATGTTCGATGCAAGTGCACCGAACATGCAGTTCACTGAACTGAATTTTCAATGAACTAATAGGGACCCATATCCAATAATTACAGCATATATTCTCCTTTATTTGTAAAGTTTCGGAAAATACAGGCAGGTTAATTTCTTGGTTAATGTTGGATTCTGACACTGCCTTTGGTAGGAAGAAAGTATTGGTACGTAAGGTGACCCTATCCTTATGGAAAATATGGCGGCTTGGAAGATAATGCTTGAAGTTCTGAAATTCTTCTAGCAGATGTAACTGCAACTAAAAAGACAGTTTTCCAGGCCAAGAATTTTAAATTGCATTTAGCTGCTGGTTTAAAGGGAGAATGTGTTAAGGTCTGCAGTACCAAATTTGAATCCCATGGTGGTATAGGATCTTTATAAGGAGGTATAAGTAGCAGGGTACCGTTCAAAAAGGCTTTGCACAATTTAGAGGAAGGCAGGGATGAATTATGAAAACCTACATAAAAGTTTGAGATGGCAGTGAGATGAACTTTAATAGTCAAAGAACTAGCTCCCCCATCAAATAAGCTCCCTAAAAATTCAAGAACAGAATGAATCAGGGCTGAAAATGGGTCTTCCTGATCTTACTCTGCCCAATAAACAAATCTTCTCCATTTAATTCTGTACAGTTTCCTCGTAGAGGGTTTATGTGAGGATAACAGTATAGAACGGACAGGTGATGTGAACACAGGTTGCCTGCCTGTCGAGTGAGGCAGAAGGTCTGGAGCTGGATCCAGCATTCAAGGTGGGTACAGAAGATGAGGTCAAAGTAAGGGAAAACAAATTTGTCAAAGCCAGTAAGGTGCAATGAGGATGACTTTACTCTTCAACCTAGTTGCTTTCTGAAGGACATTGGGAATTGAAGGAGTTGGTGAGAGAGAATTGACCATTGCGTTTGTAGTATTCACTGCAGAATTCTCATGTGATATCTTGCCAAAGGAACTAAAATTGTTGTCGATGACATTGATCCTAGGGCTTGCAGAATGAACTGGGCTGAAATTCTGGTACTGCAAATTATTTACTTGACCCAATTTCTTATTGCTTGTACTCTCACAAAGGGAGGAGATGTTACCATAGATACCGTGTAGAACATTGCTCCTATGAATTCCAATGTCTGAGTAGGTTGCAAATGAGACTTGTTGTAATTGATCGTTATTCCAAGATTTGAACAAGTGTGCAATATTTGGTGTCATGCTTGTACCAGTTATTGCCTGGTTAGAGCAGTAATGAGCCCGTCGTCCAAATATGGAAACACCCGGAATCCCTGCAGTCTCAGGTGAGCTGCTACTACTGCCATACACTTGGTGAACACCCTGGGGGCTGTACTGAGGCCAAAGGGTAGTGCTCTGAACTGGTAAAGACTGGCTTCAAGCTGGAAGCGTAAGTACCTTCTGGATCATTTGTTCATTTGTTATGTGATAATATGCATCCTGAAAGGTCTATCAAGCCAATCCAGTTGTCCTTGCTCAGAAAGGGCAAAATGAACTGAACCATGACCATCTGAGACTTGATCTGTCGAAGAGATTTGCTCAACAAATTGAAATCTAAAATGGGTCCCCTGCAGTCCCCTGTTTTCTTTGGCACTAAAATGAATCCTGAGTAAGTTCCGGATTTTATTTGGTCTGGAGGGACTTCTGGATGACTCTTTTTCTAGCAGCTTTTGCATTTCCAGTGCTGCTACTTCCCTCTGATTGGGTGGAACATCAGGGATTTTCCTGGGTAATGGGAATGGAAGAAAAAGGGAATAATATAACCCCTGGAAATTATTCTAGTAGAAGTAACGGAAGAGATGACAATACCTGACTGGGTGGTCTGGAAGCTTTGGGCTGGCTGTCCCAGTGGTGTAGAAAGCTGGGGATCACAGTGCAAAGTCAGCAGAGATGTTGAGGGTGGATCCGAGGGAGAATGACCTGCATGACCTGCCGAAGCAGAGAAAACCCTCTTCACAACCTCGAAGGCCAACCGCACCGGAAAGAAGGAAGGCAACAGAGCAGAGAAAACTAGTTTCTGGCCCACCTCTTCCTTCCACTCCAAGAGCTGTCTGCCCGAGGAAGAAGCTGGAGCTGAGCTGTCCCATGTCAAAGCTCCAAGAGGAATAGATGGCTCCAAAAATCTCAGAGGAGATCCTATCCCCTCAAGAAATGACCCAGAAGCTTCGGCTCAGACAGTCATCTGGATCTGAATATGTCAGAGCCGATGCACTCTAATCATTAGGTTTGGGATGTCTAGATTGGATCTGAAGACAAAACTCACTTTGGATCTGACACAGACGGGCCCGGAAAGCTCAGATCCTAGGATTCTAACACCATAGGTTGGGTCAGAGGAGGAGATGTTACCAGTGGAGTAGTAAATGGATGTTGTGCTTCACCCGCAGGAGTAGGAACCATGAAGACTCCCTTCTGAAATTGCTTCATGATGAATCTCATCATCCTATCCCCATCTGCCTCCATGAGACTTCTAGAGTAATGAGATGTCACCACCAAAGGAGACTTATAGAGTGCCACTCCATAGAAGGGGAGGGCACCCTAGATAGTACTGGGCCTACACTGAGCGAGTATACTGTACATGGTAATGGTTTAGGATCTGGAGACTTTGGATCATTTTATCAGATTGGAGGAAGGACAAGCCACATATTTCACTGGATCTGAAGATGGTCGGATCCCAAGGGATGTCAGATCTGATTTTGACTTCTTTTTTCTTGGCTCCGAAGATGTGGATGCAGTTGAATCAGATGATCTGGATTTTTTTAAAGGATTCATGGCTTTTGTCTTTGGAGACCAAACTCCAGCAATGGCTTGTGAGAAAGAAGTTGGGAAAAGCCCCTTTAATATTAATTTATTTTGCCTTTCTGTTAAAGCCCGGGGTGTTGAACCCAGCACAAACACAGCATTCCTGGTCTAAATGTCTGGGCCCTAGATAGTAGACACGATGAATAAGTATCAGAAAAGAGGCATTTTGTGCCCACATTTTTCACATTTCTTAAATCCCTTATCAGACATCTCCACAACTGATACACTAAACATCAAAGAGAGCACTCCAAGCTGTACAGTATGCACACAGCAAAGAACTGGATACAACTAGTATTGAAAGGAAGGAAGCTAGAAAGGAGAACAAATTTGGAAAACTATCAGAAAAACAGAATAAACTTAATAACAATAGAAGAAACTGCAAACAAAAACTATTTTACAAGGATAACTTTGAGAATTCTCATTTATCTTAACTGAAAAGCTCAACAGTGAGGGCGACCACATTTAGATGTGAAAGCTCTATCTGAGGGACATTAGGCTTGGTGCATTATGAGCGCCAAAGGAAAATGAGAGTTTGTGGGCGGCCACGAGCTAGTGTAACAGCTGAGCAAAATCCGACTGTCAGATCCGAACCCATCTGTTCAGGAATGAATGAAAATTGACATCATCAGATCCTCAGATAACAGAAGTAATGTATATGGAATACATGAAAGGAAAGAAGACTATCAAACCCCAGAAAGAGAAGGCTGTGGCAATAACAGACTGTAAATTGCCCCCGTACAAAAAAGGATATCAAGTCTTTTCAGTGCCTGGACATATACTATGGAATATATGTACCACATTTTGTCAAGTATCACTTACCTTCTTGCTAATTTTACAAGGAGAGGATGCCCACAAGATTCAGGTGGACCACAGAGGTAGAGTATTTTTCAACATGTTTTCACTTCAGGCTTCTTGAGGCAATTACAAAAAGCCAGTAACACATTCCCCAATAAAACGTATCACACATCAATTTCAATTTTAAAACAAAATAGCAAAAACTCTTGAAAGCTTTTAAATACCTTGCAAATATGTCTTTAATATACTTACTATTCAACCCTCTCTGTTTTAAAACATTTCAGTGATGCATAATCATCAAGTCTGGGATGTCTAGGAACTCCATGATGTCACCCCTGTAGAACTTGGCTGAACCACTTCCAAAGCTTGAAATTTAAACATATACTGTTCACCCATCTCTGTCACATGTCCTGTAACAGACATTGTGATTTGTTTCTAATTAATGTCAGACACATTAATGTATACTTTCTCTAAATGCTCGTGTGCTTACCTACATAGTAGGCATGACATGCCTGACAAAGAGCTAAATATACAAGGTTCTACTAGCACAATCATAAAACTAAAACATATACATACTACCTATGTTAAAATGAGTGAAGCTCTCCACCCTATTGACAAAGAAGCATACAAAACAATCACTACATTGCATGGAAGAGTTCATTTTTTAACTGACTTGGTAGTAATGAGAGTTGCCTTATAACACAATCTCTTATTAAGACCTTTCTTATACTTGAAAGTACATCTTAGCCTATGTGAACATCTTTCTAACATTAGGAAATGCACAAATGCCAAAGCAAGATGTGATAGAGGTGGGTGAACAGCATATGTTTAAAATTTCAAGCCCTAGAATTGGTCCAGCCAAGTTCTGGAGGTGGTGACCTCATGAACCATTAATAAATAGCTGAATTCAGACAGATTCTTGAACATGAAGCTCCTAGACATTCCAGGCTTAATGATTATGTAACTTTGAAACAAGTTTTAATTGAGAGAGGGGTGAGACATTAACTATATTAAATTAAATTACATAAATAATTACATGACATTTATTAAGCTATTATACATTTTTAAAACTGCGATTTTGAAATATAAATTGACTTGTGATTTCATTAAAAATGTGAATCAAATGTTCACTTATTAGTGAATACGTTTCTGTCTTTTTGCAAATGCCAGAAGTTCAAAGTGAAACCACATATGCAAAGTATTTCTGTCAATAAACGTTTATTTTATCAGTGTGGTACATTCAGCAACATGTTTTGCTTTGTTTCATTTTTGTACTTGGCTCTTTGCTTTGCTTGTGAGCTCTTCTTTTAAGTTTTACTTTTCAACAAGTGACACAGCCCATGCTGGAACCCCTGATTTTTCCACACCCTTGCAGTCTACACAGATGGATCAGAATTGGGCCAGAGTATGGTATTATCCCAGAGACTGGGTGATAAGGAGCAAAATATGCTAGTTAAATAGAGCTGCAATTAAATATTTGGGCATTGCATATGAATGTCTGCCAATTAAATACGCTCTAGGATCTTTAAAGTGTTACTTCATGGGTACAGAATTTACCCTTGTTACTGACCACACTCCATTACACTGGTGTCACTACAAGAAAGAAGTCAATGACAAACTTTGTCATTGGCCCTTATCTATGCAACTCTTCCACTTCAAAATACAGCATCACACTGGGGTTAACCACCACAACACAATTTGTCTGTCATAGGCCTACAGACCATTCATAAAGCCTGGAAACCAGTGGTTTCATGCTGGTGGTGGTCAAATGCAACATAACATCATAGTTTCCCCCTAGAAAGGGTGTATCTCTGTACAAAGAAAAAAATGAAGCCAGCAACTGGATGGCTGTGAATAAATAGTTTATTATTCAGACATTATAAAGACTTCAATCTCACAGGGATATAAACCAGGCCATGTCACTATTGCTAAAAGGTATGCATCACAACTGAGCAGGGATGATCTGCTCACTTATAAACAGAAACCAGGCTCTTCTTCCGCTTCACTCAGATTTACTACCACCTATGGCAGGAATATCAGGCAATTCACTAATATTATTAAAAGAAATTGAAATATTCTGTCCGCTGATCCTGCATTGTCTTCTGTGATACCACTAAATTGCTCTTTTTCCTTTAGAAAAGGTAAAAACCTAGGTACTTACTTTAATCATTACAAACACCATTCACAATCAATGTTGTTACAAATCACACAAACCACTTTGTTGGGTGATAAACTTATTGGATGTGTACCTTGTGGTCATTGTAAACATGTCTTAAAGACCAAAGAAATTTCAAGCAGCAATTGTAGCACTGTATATGACATTAAATTTTTTGCTAATTGCAATAGTGACTGGATAATTTATATGGCATGCTGCAGTTGCCGCTGTTTTTATGTAGGACAGACATTGAGGCCATTCAAGTTACGCATCTCAGAGCATCTAAGTGATGTTAAATGTAAAAAACCCAGTAATGCGCTTTATAAACATACATTAAAACACCCTACAGCAAGGTTTCACTTTTTTGTTATTGACAAAATTCTAGGTGATCGTACAGTGAAATCTGGCTGGCATAAAAAATTAGATATTAAAGAGAAAAAATGGATAATTAAGTTAGGTGCTCTTTTTTATCCAGGACTTAATGAACATCTTTGAATGTCTTATTTATGTTTTATTTTTTATTCATGAGTTCACCAATCATGTTTGATTATTTTTGCTTCTAATTAACATTTTTGTATTAAAGGACTTCCTTTTTGCTTATTGTTTTATCACACTGAAGAAGGCTAAGCTAACTCTATGCCGAAACCGGTCTGTGAGATCGAAGTCTTTATAATGTCTGAATAATAAACTATTTATTCACTGCCATCCAGTTGCTGGCTTCATTTTTTTCTTTGGATCCTATTTTGCCATGCAATTTTCTCCGTGCAGGGGACTGTTTTTTGCTGTATCTCTGTACCTCAAGGTGTACATACCTTTATATTTAGAAGCATTTTCCAATGTTACTAATGACAGTGTTAGACGTAGGTTATATCCCTTTAACAGGAAATATCTGGAATTCTTATGAATGGTGTTAACTTGAATATATTTAAAGAAGTAGCTGGATTGCCCAAAGAAGATGCAGACTGCGTGTTTTTACTTGTGGTGTGCAAGTCTGTATGGGCAAGAGTATGGCTGAACTTAAGAGAGAGAGAGTGAGTGTGTGTGTGTGTGTGTGTGTGTGTGTGTGTGTGTGTGTGTTCGAGCGCGCACCTCGGTGGTCACATTACAGGAGTTAAGTAGGGGATGTTGGTGTGTGTGTTTGAGCACATGTGTAGTTATTTTTGTGGGTGACTGGATATAACAAAACGTTGAGATCTCTCATCAAATCCTCTAAAGCCAGATATGAAGGCAGAATTGCGGCAGACACTAAAAACAATCACAAAGCCTTCTATAGTTATATCAAGAACCTCCATGGCAATATTCAGATTTGCTCTGAGTTACTGTACAATGGTACTTCCTATACTCAGCCAGCAGATATTGCCAACACACTGGCTGACAGATTCAGTGCCAACTTTACCCTTCTCTTTCCCCCCTTAAGGACCAATCACAATACCAGAAGAATGCCAGACACCCAGCATTACTGCAGCATAGGTTAAAGCTGCATTGTCCAAGGCCAAGAATACAGCTTCCATGGGACCCGATATTATCCCTGGCTGTGTACCACATGAACTACAAAGCAAACTGGCACCACATCTGTATGCCCTGTTCAGTCACAGCCTCACCTCAGGCTTTTTCCCTGCCGAATGGCGCACTGCTACAGTCATCCCTCTCCATAAAGGGGGAGCAACTACAAACACTGGGAATTATCACCTCATTAGCCTGACGAGTCTGACATGTAAAGCTATGGAGCACATCAACATGGACTTGATTAACAAAGGCATAGGAAATCTCCAAACTCTAGACCCCACGCAATTTGGCTTTGTGAAAGGGAGATCATGCCTGCTCAACCTGGTTCACTTCTCTGAGTCAGTCACCAAGGCTGTGGATGAAGGCAAGGCAGTGCATACAGCCTACCTCGATCTGGCCAAGGCCTTTGATATCATTCCTCACTCGGGAAATATTGATAAACTCACCAAACTAGGCATCAATCCCTATACAACTAGGTGGGTTGCAAATTGGCGCACAGACAGAACACACAGTGTGAAAGTAGTAGACTCCAAGTCAGACTGCTGACCAGTCATGAGTGGAGTCCCACAGAGATCGGCCCTGGGTCCTCTCCTGTTTGGCATCTACTTCTCAGAAGTCCAGGCCAACACGAAGGGACTCGTGCTGACCAAATTCGCAGATGACTGCAAGCTGGAAGCCATTATTAACTCCCCAAGTGATGCAGACATCCTACAGAGAGGCCTCACTGATACCAATGACTGGTGTCGAAACCATGGCCTTAAGCTTAATACCAAAAAATGTGTTGTCATCCCCTTTGGTAAAAACTCAGTTCCCACTAATTACCACATCGATGGGAGCCTACTGAACACTGAAGGCATTAGAAGAGATCTGAGGACACAGATTGACAGCAACCTCTCCTTCAACCACCACACTGCCACTGTGGTCAGAAAGTCCTTCTATGTGGCACATCTCATTACAAAGGGTTTTGCATCCAGGAAGAAAGAGGTCATCGTCTCTTTCTACTCTTCCCTCATTAGACCAATCATTGAGTATAATGCCCCATTTGGCATGTACCTCACTACACACCTGCAACAGCTGGAGAGGCCACAGAAGTACCTCACGAAGAGAATCCTAGGCATTAAACACATGTCCTACACGGACAGACTCAAAAGACTCCAGCTATTCTCTGTCTCATATCACCTACATAGAGGCAATCTTTGCTTGACTTACAAAGCCACGTCTGACCCAGCTCTGTTAGAAATACTACATTTAAAGAAATCTCAGTCCCTCCGCACCACATGCTCCAGAGACCTAAATCTCATTTCCACAATCAACAGAAAGTACAGTTTTGTACCTACCATAAATGTAGATGTCCGATAGGTATGAATCTACAGTCATCACATATGGGTTGTCCTGCCTCAGGCAGCCCTTCGGTCGGCCGGATTCCAAAGTCTGGGTCCGGTGTCGGCTGATGTCGCCCTTTCCCCGACGTCAGAGCGCCTGGGGTATAAAAGCATCAGCCGACGCCATCTTCCTCAGTGTTTCTTGCCCCAGATGCCAGGTGCCCTCAAAGGAAGGCTAAATTTGGAGAAATGCAATAAATTCCAAACATGCACAGAAATATATATATATATATATAAAACAAATACACCATAACAGATAACCCCAGCTAGCTATGAGAGGGAAAAGTACCCAATAAATACCAAAGAGGGGAAGGAGGGAGGGTAAACCTGACTGCAGATGCATACCTATCAGACATCTACATTTATGGTAGGTACAAAACTGTACTATGTCCTTCAAGGATGCATCTGCAGTCATCACATATGGGAAGAATACCATAGCCAATCTGGGGGTGGAGGATCTATGTAAAGGATGGTGTAGCTAAAATGCCCTGCAGGACTGCCGTAGCAAAGCCTACTCTGGATCTGGAATATAAAGGTAAATTGTAATGCTTGGAAAATGTATGCACGGAGCTCCATGTAGCAGCTTCTAAAATGTCCTTGGTAGCCACCCCTCTTAAGAAGGCTGTGGAGGTGGCTGTGGCTCTGGTGGAATGAGGTCTAATGTTAGCTGGCACAGTTTTCCATGAAAGGAATAACAAAAATGAATGCAATTCCCTATCCATTTTGAAATTGTCTGTTTGGAAATTGCTTTTCCTTGTGCACCAGCAGCATATGCTACCAACAGCTGGTCAGTTTTTCTGTAGCTTTTAGTTCTGTCCAAGTAGTAGCGCAACTGTCTGTGTATGTCCAGGGTGTGCAAAAGTTTCTCCCCTTTGTTTTGTGGATTTGGAAAGAAGGTAGGCAGGTGAATAGCTTGGTTTAATGAGACCCTGGATACCACCTTTGGCATAAATGAAGGATTGGTTCTCAATGAGACTCTGTCCTGATGAAAAATAAGAAATGGCTGTACTGCCATGAGGGCCTGTAACTCAGATACTCTTCTTGCTGAGGTTATGGCCAGAAGGAAGGCGGTCTTCCAAGACAGGAACTGTAGTTCTGCAGATGCTGCTGGTTCAAAGGGAGGCAGAGTTAGTTTTTCCAACACGAAGTTAAGGTCCCAAGTAGGCACTGGAGGTTTCCATGGAGGATTGATGTTTTTAATTCCTCTTAGAAACTGTCTTAGGAGAGGATGAGAAAAGACAGGTGGATCAGTATTGTACTCTGCTGAAATTGCTGAAGCATGAATTTTAATGGAAGAGTAAGACAGGCCATTGTGGAGCATTTCTGTCAAGTATTCCAGGATATGTGCCATGTTCATCACTGTCGCATCTAGGCCCTTTGTGGTGCTCCAAGTGTGAAATTTTTTCCATTTTGCTGAATATGCCTTTCTTGTGGAAGGCCGGCGAGCTTCCATGATGATATCCTTCATTCTCTTGGATAGCTTATCCTGTGGAGGAGTCAAGGTATTTTCCAGGCTGTTAGTTGCAAGGTTTTCAGGTTGGAATGCAGAGTTTTGTAATTGTGCTGTGTCAGGAGAAGTGGCCATTGAGGAAGAGGCCATGGTTTCTTGCGTGACATGCTGTTTAACAGTGGGTACCAGTGCTGTCTTGGCCAGTCCGGAGCTATCAGAATCACTTTTGGCTGCTCTGTCCTGATCTTCAGTAAGACCTTGGTCATTAATGGAAGAGGTGGAAATGCATTCACTGTTAGAGTTCTCTAGCTGAAAGATAGGGCGTCCACTTTCCATGCTTGTGGGTGGTATGTCCTTGAGCAGAATTTCTTCAGCTGATGATTGTGGGGGGAGGCAAAAAGATCTATGTCTGGCCTTCCCCATGATTGTGTTATCTGTAGGAAAATGTCTGGGTGCAGCATCCATTCGTGTGCATCCATGATATTTCTGCTTAAGCTGTCCGCCAGTATATTGTCTTTTCCTGGCACAAACTAGAATTGCAGCTCTATATTGAGTTTCAAGGAAAGTTCCCATAGATTCATTGCCAGCCTGCAAAGAGGGTAGGAATGGGTGCCTCCTTGCTTGTTTATGTACCACATAAGTGTGGTGTTGTCTGTCCTTATTAGCAGGTGCCCTTGATGCAGAAAGAGTTTGAAGGCCTCGATTGCATGTATCACTGCCAGCATTTCCTTTTGGTTTATGTGCATGCGCAGCTCCTTTTGTGACCATAGTCCTTGAATACATCTGCCCTCCATGTGTGCTCCCCAACCGTGGCCTGAAGCGTCCGTTGTAATGGTTTGGCTGGCTACTGGCTTGCTGAAGGGCAGACCCCTGTTTGACTGGCTTGCTTGAGCCCACCACAGAAATTCCTTTTGGAGGCATGGAATGAGTGGGATCAAAGTTTCTAAGCTGTGACTGTGCTGAGTCCATAAACTCCTTAGGTACCATTGTAGTTTCCTCATATGCAGCCTTGCTTGTGGAATCAGAAGAATGCAAGATGCCATGTAACCCAGGGCCTGCAGGATTTTCCTTGCAGTCAGCTGAGTTTGTCTTGTCAGATTCTTGAAGTAATCCGGTAGTTGTCTTTGTTTTTCTTCTGTGAGAAAAGCCATTTGGGTGGTTGTGTCTAGATCCGCACCCAGAAAAGTTATTCTTTGGGATAGAACAAGTCTTGATTTGTGAATGTTGACTGTATATCCCAAGGCCTGCAGTAGGTGGATGGCATAATTCAAGTCCTTTACCAAAGTTTGTTGGCTGTCCGCTTGTATAAGGCAGTCGTCCAGATATGGGTATATTTGAATCCCTGAAGTCTGCAGTGTGCAATTACTGATGCCAGGCATTTCGTGAATACTCTGGGCGCAGTAGATAAGCCAAAGGGCAATGCTGAGAATTGATAATGCTCTGAACCTGCAAGAAATCTGAGGTGTCTTCTGCAACTTTGTCTGATAGGGACATGCAGGTATGCCTCCTTGAGGTCTAGAGTCACCAGCCAAGACCTCTTGCCCAGCATGGGAAGGAGTTGCTGTAGAGTCAGCATTTTGAATTTTGGCACAATGAGATAAGTATTCAGTGTGGACAAGTCGAGAATAGGCCTCCATTGATTTTCTTTTCTTGGAACAAGGAATAGTCTGGAATAAAATCCTTGGCCTTGTTCTGAAAGAGGAACCTTTTCTATAGCTTTCATTTGCATTAAGTTGGAGATTTGTTTCAAAGCCTCTGCCTTTTGATTTGGTGGCAGGTCTGGCATTCCTTTTCTTTTTGGCAATGTGTGAAAACGGAACCTGTATCCTCTGTCTATTATTTGCAGTGTCCATTTGTCTCTTGTAATACTGTGCCAATTTTCTGAGAATAAAGAAAGCATTCCGCCCAAAGGTGCTTCTAATTGAGCCCTGGTTGGCGGAGTCAAAGCAAAGTCATTGAGTCTGTCCTTGTGCAGCAGTTGTAGGTCCTGCACTACCTCTCTGGTTGGGAGGCTGCCATTGACGTCCTCTGTAGGAGCCTCTAGCTTGCCCTCTACCTCTGGCACGCCTGTTCTTACCTCTCTGAAATCTTTTTGTGTCCGGAAAGGACCAATTCCTGGTAGGCCAATTTCTGCTGAATCTTGGTGGTTGGACTTGTAGAAAATCTTTGACTGTTTGTACAGATTTTGCCTTTTCCTCAAATTTCTTTAAGACCTCCTGAGCAGTGGAGCCAAATAACATTTGCTTTTCCAGTGGAGCATCCAGAAGCTTAGCTTTAACATGGTCTGGCAGAGATTGTTCCTTCAGCCAAGCATGCCTACGTATGACTGCACCTGTCATAGCTGACCTACATGAAGCTTCCAATGCATCATAACCACACTGTAAGAAATGGTTGCTAACCTGCTGGGAGTTATGTACCAGATCCTGAAGTGATTTGTGATCTAGGGGTTCAGGTGAAGACAGTTTCTTATTTTCTTAATACTCTTGGTACTGTATCATATGAAATTGACAACTTAATGCCCTCATAGAAATAGTAGCAGAAGTATACACTTTTTTACCCCATCTCTCTAAAGCCCTGGACTCCCTTTCAGAGGGGAGTGGATTTTTAGTAGTGGCAGCTGCAACCCCTTTAGGGCCCTGGGAAATAGTTTCTGGATCAGCAGAGTGGGCCTTGTAAAGAAAAAGATGTGAGTCCGGGACCCTGTAGTACCTATCGGGTTTGACAGGGGCCGGAGGAAGAGTGTCAGGGGTTATGCTAGACTCAGAGTACACATCATCAATGACATTCAAAACAGGAGGAATAGCCAAAGGTCTATGCTGAGGTAAATTCAGAAAAGTTCTTAATCTTTCCCTGGAATCAGAGAATTCCTGGCCCTGCCATTTGAAATGCTCTCTCATAGTGTGAAGGGTCTCCGAACGCGATAGTTCTTCAGGAGGGAGGCAGAGGGATTGATTCCTCTGCATCAGAATCCTCGTAGGCCGAAAGCCTCCTCCTGGTAGTCCGAGAGAGCAGAGCCATCAGAGGCCTCCTCTGAGGAGTGGGGATCAGAGTGCTCAACCCTGGGCCTTTTGTCTAGAGGAGGTTGAGAGCCCCTGTCCGGATGGGGTTGAGAGCCCCTAATTAAGGAAATAAGGTCCTCTGCTAAAGTTAGAATCTGTGAACTTGTAGAGGGTCCCTGAGGAATAACCCTGGGAGGCATAGCTTTTGTATGTTTAGCAGCTTTAGCCCTGGTGAATGCCTTTATGGACATGGATGCAGGAGGCCTAGCTGCACCACGTGCAGGTGTAGTTTTGTCTAGAGGAATGGTGTCGGAAGTTTCCAAGACACCAGTTTCTGAAGGAAATTCAATAACCGACTCAGCAGGGGCCTCCGGGGCCGAGGTTGTCGGTTGAGCGGTTTCAGGGGTCGGAAGTACCAAGGACTCGGTTTCAGCCGAGACCGAGACACTCGCGGTAGGCCTGGCCGTGGTTTCAGCCAAAACCGTGGCCCACGTGTGTCGGTCCTTGTCCTTCCGTTTCTTTGTTAAATTTGAAGTCGGAGTCTCCGATGGCATATTGTAAGAAAAACTAGCCCCAAAAAATTCCTCTGCAAACTCCGCCCGACGTCTAAGAGTACGTCGGTTGAAGGAAGCACAGGCTGAGACGTCGTGGTCTGGGCCTAGGCAGGGGAGGCAGTAAGAGTGGAAATCCTTATGAGGTATTTGTTTCCCACAAGTTAAGCAATTATTAACTTTATCTGACATCGGCTGAGGCAAGAAAGAGTCCCCAACGGGGTACTTAGCTTTTGAAGTCTTCGGTAGCTGAATTACAGGAGCTGGCCGACCGGCACTTGCGAACTGCTTCTGCTTCGGGCACCACGCGGCAAGAAAGACTGGGGAAGATGGCGTCGGCTGACGCTTTTATACCCCAGGCGCTCTGACGTCGGGGAAAGGGCGACATCAGCCGACGCCGGACCCAGACTTTGGAATCCGGCCGACCGAAGGGCTGCCTGAGGCAGGACAACCCATATGTGATGACTGCAGATGCATCCTTGAAGGACATCATGCTGGAGGGACAAGTTCCTCACCCAGAGACTGCCCATGTTCTGGAATAGACTTCCCATACACGTCAACCAGAGCACCTCGCTATCCCTCAAGAGAAATCTTAATGAGTGGATGGGTAGTAGAAAGTTCACCCTGGGAATCACTCTAGTGGCTCTACTTGATAGAGTCACTGGGAACTAACGTCAGGTGGCACGATGCCAGGGCACTTCTATGGGCTAGGCTTGTAAAGGCTGCTAGGCCATTAGCCTTGTACACACCTATGAACCAGTGTGTGTGTGTGTGTGGAGAGGTCTGTCTATGTTACTGCAATGCATGGTCTGGAAGGAAGAACACGAACACTGTCAGGTCTAACTGTACACAACTGTCTGATTCAGAGACATGGTACTGAGCTGCTAATGAGGTATTTCTCTGTCTAGCTCTACCTTTTATTTGAACTGGAGATAGCTAATTAGCATGGGTAGAGAGACTGTCTGATTCAGAGAAATAGTACTGAGCTGCTAATGAGGTATTTCTCTGTCTAGCTCTACCATTTATTTGAACTAGAGATAGCTAATTAGCATGGGTAGAGAGACTGTCTGATTCAGAGGCATAGTACTGAGCTGCTAATGAGGTGTTTCTCTGTCTAGCTCTACTATTTATTTGAACTGGAGATAGCTAATTAGCAAGGGAGAGAGACTCTTTCTGAATCCCAATCATTGCTTAGCATATGAACTTAATACAGACTATCCAGAAAAGCAGACTTTACAAATTAAATATGCTAGGAAATGCATCATGTTGTTTACATCTTCATCGACATCTCTCAGAAGATAAAATGGGCAAATTAAAAATCTGTATTAAAATCAGATCTGCCTAAAACTCCTGTAAGAATTTTGCATCAGGCATTAAAACAGATAAGTTCATACATATATTTTTTCCTCTAAAAAGTTGATTTCAAATCGAAGAAACAACAAATTTACAAACAATAGAGTAACTTATAGCTCCCTAACAAAATGTCGGAACTCGAAAAGTAGTGCAATAAGCCGGGGGAAAAAAAGACCGAAACTACAGGAGAAGAACGAATCTTGAACATCACTCTTTTCCATTAAGATTTTTTTTTTGCAGGGAGGTAAACAACCCTGCACTTACTAAACTTATACTTTGAGAAATGGTCATCTCAAACTTAGTATATGCAAGTTTGTCTTTTTCTGTCATTCAGTCTCTATGTTTCAGGGATGCCGTATGTCTAAAGGAATAAGAGATGACTTCCCCACATTGAGGTGGAAACCTAGGATTTTAAACAGATTTTTGACAAAGAAGAGAAATTCTTGACAGTTTGAATATAGTCTGCTAAAAAAGGCAGTCTTCATATAGAGTAAAATATGAATGCCTTGTAGCCTGAAAAATGCAATCACTGGTTCTACACACTTTGTTAATGCCATAAGCGCTGTTGATAGATAAAAAGGGTAAAGTGAACTGAAAATGCAAATGACACACAGAAAACCTTAAAAAGCACCTGAAACTTCTGTGAATAGAAATACGATGACATGCATCTTTTAGGTCTAAAGGTACCAAGAAACTTGGAGGAGGAATTAGGGAAAAAGGGATTTTGAGGAACTGAAACCCTGAAGTGAAGATTCAAGAAATCAAGGGGTATGATATTGTCTCTGATTGTAACCATGTTATTATATGTTGTTAACATGGATGCCAAGAAATTCACCTCAACAGCGAAGCACAGTCAGCCATTTTTCTCACACTGAGACTGGGCTTGAGGTGCCTCTCTTATTTTCTTAGAGCTGCCCTGCCATTACTTCTTTAAATTGTTGCTTTCCTGACTTGCTGTGGTTGCTTAAATGGTCTCTTATAAAATGGCCCAGGGCTGCAGGGGTAACGTCTGCTACATTTAGGTATAGGGAATTGAAAAATTTGCTTTATCCCTTGGATTAATTTCCCCATTTCATCAAACCTCTTAGGAATATCAGTAGACAAAGTGCTAAACAGGACTTCTTTATCAAAAGAACATTAGCAGAGTCTGGGATCTTAGCCATACATATCTATGAATCACTGACCCAGTTGCTGCAGATCTAAATAATACATCTGCAGTACCACAATACCATCTCAACAAATGTCCAGCGATTTGTATAACTGATAAAAGTAAAGAAAGTAAAAAGGACTTAATACCTGAAGAAGGTAGGTCTGTAATAACCTTATTCATATCAGCAAAAAGAAATCCACATAGTATTTGGATGTGTGTGCTTGATAATTAACATTTCTTAAAGCTAGGGTAGAAGATGTGTAAACTTTCTTCCCATACCTGTCAAAAGTTCTGCTATCCTTGTCGGATAGGCACAGGATCGTATGCAGTAATAAGCTAAGATCCAGAGCATTTTGTCATGGAAATAACAGATGGATCAGCTATAGGGTTATGAAAAAGTCTGAGAAGACTTATAAGTAGCACACTGGCAGGATTAAAGGCACCCGTGAATTCCCTAATAATAAGAGGACTAGCCAATGGTGTACGGGTTTCTACTAGCGAAAGGTAGTGATATCCCTTTTGTATGACATATATTTCCATTTGCTTTCATTGCAATAATTTCTTCATTCTTCATATGATGTCAGTAAAATGGAAATTGATTCCAAGTTTTTGGGTGAAGACACTTGGTAAATATACCTCTCAACCTCTTAGCAAATCTGAACAAAGTCATAAATAATGAACATACAAAGGCCCTAAAACTGGGACAATTTTAAATATTACTCTTATAAAATAAACTTAGAAAGGTGACAGAATAACAGGTTTGGCATTAGCATAAATTTTATGAAAGGAATGAAGTCTGAAAATCAAACATATGTCATTATTTTCTGACTTTAATCCTCAATGATTGGCTAGAACACCAAAAATTTATGAGGAGAAGACCAAAAATAGGAGGTATAAATCTGGACATTCTGCGAAAATCTGGACAGTTGAGAGGTATGTTGGAAAGTATAACTTAACTTAATGTGTTTAATATCAGTATTACAATCACAAAGAGGGGAGATTTCTTCCTTTTTAAATGTGAAGAAACTGGAAAGGCAGCATGAAGTGACTGAAAGGCCTTAGAAAGACATTTAGCAAAGAAAAAACACTCCTCGCAGAGAGCTAAGCTAGCTCCTTACTGTTTTAGGAGTAAATGACAGAGCAAAAGTGGATGTCATGTTCCTCTCCTAAGCCAAAAAAATGAAATCTTTTGTCCACAAACGTAGCCCTTCTCTAAGAAATGAGTGAAAAAAATTTGACGTTTTCACAGAAATATTGAAAGAAAGTGTCCAGACAGAGTACTTATCTGCCCAATACCCTGAACTAGCTGATTACTTAACTAACATCATACGCCAAGATGCCAGGGCACTTCTATGGGCTAGGCTTGTAAAGGCTCCAGGGTCATTAGTCTAGTACACACCTATGAACTAAAGGCACAATGAAGACAAAGTCTGACTGGTTTCTTTAAAGTCAAGAAGGTTCTGGATTTTGGTGCCCATACATTCATTTTTATACAGGCACACTCATGTGCTTCCTTGGACATACAGGCACGTAGAAATCCCCCAAAATGTTAGAAAACCGTCTGGATGTTCAATCCAATAGCAGGATATGTCCAGCACGGCTTTCGACCATTCCATAGCACATCAACCGTACTGTCATTCACTAACACTATCAACTATCACAAGACTAACAATAACTATATCTGCTATCTTCCTTGACCTGTCAAAAGCCTTTGATATGGTTTCACATACTAAACTTCTAACTGTCCTCTCTGAACTTAATTTTTATAATTCTACCCTTGCCTGGTCCCAAGATTACCTCACTGGACACCAGCAAGAAGTCTCTTGGCAACTTACGCTATCACCCCTTCCGCCTGTAACCCAAGGCTTTCCCCAAGGCTCTATCTTAGGCCCACTTCTATTTTCAATATTTATCCGCCCCCCCCCAGGCTTCTCTCATCCAATATGCAGATGACTCAACAGTGATATATTCTGCTCTCTCATTACTAAAGCTTCAAAATCTAACACAAAATGATGAACTAATCCTAAACCCTAAAAAAACTAACTTATGGTATTGCATCCTAATAATTCTGCCTCACCCTGTAACACATTTAACATCTCTTCACTGAGCACCATCATTTCTCGATTACCTCACACCAAACGTTTATGAGTTGAAATCGACCGCAAATTTATTTTTGACATTCACATTTCCCAGACTGTAAGAAAAAGTACATAAAAAAAACTTGGCACATTATACAGGAACAAACGCTACTTCACCAAGAATAACAGGACAGCCACTGCCCAAACCCACTTAATGTCAACACTACTGTATGCAGCCCTCATACTACTAACCTAAAGAAATCTGAACTACAAGAACTTGAATCGTGTCACAATAAAATTGCCAGATATGCTGCACACTTACCAACTAGATCCCACCATTGCCTTGCCCTCAGGCAACTTAACTGATTAGAGCTCCTCCAACTACTTCACTAAACACAGCTAACCATGGCCCACAAAATCCTGTTTGATCCCAAGAAAACACCTGCCTTACAAACACTACTCCAACCTTATGCCACTAACAGATCATTATGCTCCAACAACAACAAACACCATGTAAAAACCTGTATATCCAAAAATCAGGCAGGTGATTCCTTCTTCTCAAACTACATAGGAAAGACCTAGAATGAATTGCCAGAAAATATTATTAGCACTGCATCCCTAGCTGAATTTAAAACAACTCTAAAAACCCACCTCTTACACTAATGGTTGTGTCCTTGCTCTACTGCTGGCTAATCAACTATCCATCATCTTTAGCCTTGCCACTACCTCAGTATAACCTACTGGACTTTCAGGCGACTTTCCTTCTTCAGTGTACTGCCTCTACACCTGCTATTTGCATCACATCAGCTCTCTCAGTATTATCTCTGAGGTCAGGATGAAACACAACTGTCTTCACAATGTACTCTATTATACACTTTGTACATACTGGAGGTTCACTTGAAACTGTGAATGCCCATTATTTTATAACATTGTAATGTCAGTTATACAAGTCCAATGAACTTGTGTATTGTTTCTACTGTATGTTCAATGTGGAGCTTTTTTCCCCGGGCCTCCTATGAAAAGGACACGTGTCCAGTCAGACTATCCCAGTAAACAAATGTAAAATAAATAATAAAATAATACAAAGCCAACTTCACGCTTCTTAAGACAGAAGTGGCAAACTTCATGACACCCATGCAGACGGACAACAGAGGTACGACTGCTGAATCCTACACAAATGCACTTACCCGAGTGCATGGATCGTGCTATCCCTAACAGAACCAAGTTGCTATCCTCCAAAAAAAGGAAGCCAATCTGGTGGTCCCCTGCCATAAACAAACTCTACAACAGAAGAAAGAAACTGTTGCAAAAAAAAAAAAAAGAGTAAAATCCCATGAATGGAAGAACTCCCTGGTCAGCTTCAGCAAGAAGCTGAGATCCCTAATAAAATCCTCCAAAGCGAGTTATGAAAACAAAATTGCCACTGATTCTAAAAACAACCACAAAGCATTCTACAGTTATGTCAAGAATCTCAATGGCAACACTCAGATATGCTCTGAGTTACAGCACAATGGCACTAAATATACAGAACCAACTAATACTGCCAACATCCTGGCAGATAGGTTCAGTGCTAACTTTATCTCCACTCACTCCCTAAATGGCCCATCTCTATACTGGAAGAATGCAAATTTCCTGTAATCATGGCTGCACAGGTAAAAAAACATACTCTCTAAAGCCAAAAACACAGCATCCATGGGACCTGACAACATCCCAGGCTGCATTCTACATGAACTACAAAATGAACTGGCACCCCACCTAAGCACAATGTTCAAGCATAGCCTCACCTCAGGCTCTGTGCACACTGAATGGCGCAAAGTGATGGTCATCCCACTCCACAAAGGGGGAGCCACCACGGACCCCGGGAATTACCACCCCAATAGCCTAATGAGCCTGGTCTGCAAGGCCATGGAACATATCATCATGGAACTTATAAACAAAGACATTGGTAATCTCCAAACTCTGGACCCCACCCAGTTCGGGTTTGTATAAGGCAGATCAAGTCTCCTAAATCTGATTGACTTCTTTGAAGCAGTCATCAAAGCGTAGACGAAGGTAAGGTGGTTCACACAGCCTATCTAGATCTCACCGAGGCTTTTGACACCACCCCCCACTCTGGAATTATAGATAAACTCACTAAACTAGGTATAAATCCCTATATCACAAGATGGGCTGCCAACTGGCTCACTGACAGAACCCACACTGTGAAAGTAGCAGACTCCAAATCCGACTTCAGACCAGTGACAAGTGGAGTACCACAGGGTCCAGTCCTGGGTCCTCTCCTGTTTGGTATCTACTTTTCTGAAGTACAGCTAACACAGAAAGTCTTTGGCTAACGAAGTTCGCAGATGACTGCAAACTAGGAGCCATAATTGAAACTCCTAATGATGTGGACATCCTACAAAAGGGCCTCACTGAGACAGATACCAGGTGTCAAAGCCATGGCTTCAAGCTCAATGCCAAAAAGTGCATTGTCATCCCCTTTGGTAAAAACTCTGTACCCATGAGCTACCACATAGGTGGTAGTCTACTTAACACCAAAAGTGTGACAAGAGACCTTGGGACACAGGTGGACAGTAGTCTCGCCTTTGATAATCACATTGCCACAGTAGTCAGGAAATCTTTCTACATGGCACACCTCATCACAAAAGGTTTCTCATTCAGGAAAAAAGAGGTCATTGTTCCCCTCTACTCATCACTCATTAGACCCATTATAGAGTACAACCACCCCTTTTGGTATGTACCTCACAAGACATCTACAATAACTGGAAAAAACACAGAAATACCTCACAAAAAGGATTACTGGCCTCAAACAGATGCCCTACACAGACCGTCTCAAAAAACGCCAGCTTTACTCCGTCGCATATCGCCTACTCAGAGGCGATCTCTGCTTAACATTCAAAGCTATGTCAAACCCAGAGCGGTTGGACATGCTCCACTTAAAGAAATCCCAATCCCTCTGAACTATATGCTCTAGGGACCTAAACCTTGTCACCACAATAAACAGAACATGCTGGAGGGATAAATTCCTGTCCCAGAGACTTCCTATACTCTGGAACAAACCACCTATCAATATCAAACAAAGCTATTCATTAGCACTCTTCAAGAAAAATCTTGATGATTGGATGGGAAATAGGAAATTCACCCTGGGGATCACCTCTGTGGCTCTGCTCGACAGGGGCACAGGAAAATAATTTTCTTGGGTGGCAAAAGCCAGGGTACCTTTTTGACTAGGCTTGTATAGGCCCCTAGGGCCAACAGCCTAGTACCTACCTACGAAACTATATGTGCCATATAATTTAGGCTACTGCAATAGTGATGTAGTAATGAAAATTTTTAATTTTTTAAATTTATTTTTATTTAACATTTGTTGACCGGGAAAGTCTGACTAGGTTCCACAGATCCTGTTTTCAGCGGGGGCCCGGGGAGAAATGCTCCAGAAGCATGTCTTTAGAATAAATCAACGGTTTGATCAGAGAAAATTATAAGCAAAAGGGCAGAGCAATTCTTTATGGATTCATAAAACTGCTTCTTCAGCACCAAGAAAGTTCTGAATTTTGGCATTCATACATCTATTTTATAAGGGCACAGTTTTGTGCCTCCTCAGATATATGACCACATGGAAAAAAAATGAGTACTCATGTGCACAGAGGTAAGTTTCCATTCTAAATGTAATGTTTCAGCAAATCAGTACTGAAACAAGAGCACTGTTATGCCATTTGGCAAAAGAAGGTAAAAATCAGTAATGCATACAGAGCTCTGCAAGCTTTATAAACAGAACCTTACAGTGTCAACTGTAGCTCCAAATACAGTATAATGGCATGGGGTACACCACAAAAGTTGAAACAGGGATAATTTTTGTGCATACTCCATCACTAGTAAAAAATTATAAACAATATTAGAAAGTTTTAAATAGATTTTCCTTAAAATAAACATACACCTTTCACCTATACCATGTTATGCTCTTACTCTAAAATGTCCTTCATATAAGAGGTGCCATTCAGAGAACAACAAGTTTGTAAGACTGTCAGCATAGAAAAATAACTGCTCATACAACTCTGCCAGAAATGGGTCTGTGGTCTCCTAAATGAGGTGCACCGGAAGTGAAGAATTATGTAAATTCAAAGTCATATAGGATGGTATCCAACTTTTTTTACTAGGCCCTTTTATCTTTCCCAAATGCCAATCAAGTTTCCTGCAACTAGATTCAATCCCATTTTCTCCTCTGTATTTGGGTGTTGTCAGGATGGCCCATCATCTAAGGCAGCCAAAAGGGAGGTTAGTGCCAATAACTGCATTTTTTCAACCACTTGCCAGCTGTGGGAAATGGGACCCTCATCTCATGTCCGGACTGGCCCAGTTTCCCCCTAGACCAGGGTTATATGGTCACTGTTTAATATTCCCTAACATGGAACTACTTAAGACTTTTCCCTCTGTGTTATCTTGACTGTGGCCCTTGTTGCTGTACAAGCTTCTTCTTGCAAAGGAGCAATTAGCCACCAGGACACCCCCCCCCCACGGGTGGGCAAGCTGATGTTAACCTCTTAATTCCCACTCTCCCTGCCCAGATCCTCTGGTGGCTAAACTACTGCTCAAGCTTTTGTTGCCTAGGCCACAGTCAGCCTGGTCAGATGGCATCCAACTTTGAAAATGACAAACTAGGTTTAATTAGTATCCTGGGATTCATGCAACTAGACAGGAAGGGAGAACTGGATGCCCATACACATTTTATATGCTTTTTACCTGTGTGCCTGCAGACCACAGAGCCTCATCCAACTGCACTTGAACTCATTCATTCACCCTTGGAGGAGATTCACCCACTCCACTTCTTCGGGAGTCATCGGCCTGGTACCACTTTGGGATGAACAACATGTGACCTGAATCACCACAGGGCCATAATGCCTTCCCTACACAAGTGTACTGGAGATACACTTGCTTAATGAAGGTTGTCAATCTATGGTTTGATGCATTACATGCCTCATCCCCCCAGATGGGCATGTTCATACCCCTGCCAGCTTTGTCAAGCACCCAAACCACTAATCATATTCAGGTCAGGGCTTTATCCCTCCACACATGCATCAAGCAAAAAGGAAGCAAGGTGACCCAGGTACTAATTAATAACAAAGTCTGACACAGTAAAAACCACAAACAACCACCACAGCTCAGGCTCAAGCATACAAAATAGTTTAATGACAAACAGGGAATCAGTACAAAATAAAGGTAAGCACTTTCACAGTAGTAGTTCCTTCATCAGAACACAAATTTGAGGCAAACAAAAAGTGATATAGTGCCCTACTCTACCATCCCCTCCCCCAAGAGGAAACATAAGAAGAAATTCCCTTCTTGTAACTTTTAAGCTGCTAAACTTTGAATTTCTTTCCACTATGGCTACAGATCCAGTATACATATGGCCCTACGTTTCTGATGGATGGCATCCTGCATCTATTAATCTCTATGGCTACAGAATGCACATACATACATGGCCCTAAGTTACTGACGGATGGCATCCTGTATCTATTGTTTTCTACGGCTACAGAACGCATATATACCTATGACCTTAAGTTACTGACAGATTGCATCCTGTATCTATTACTCCTCTATACACATAACTTACCACAACTGAAATGTTAACTTTTTATGTCATGTACTGTCTTTTATGTTTTACAATTGATTATTTACTGCTGCTTTGCTAAATTCTTCATTTCATACATTACATTTATTTTAACTTTTCTGGTAGAAAGATTAAAAGGACTTTTTTCTGCAGTTACTACACAGAAATTAACAATACAATATGGATAGATAGTAACTATACGAAACGGATGGCATACTTTGGGTCCTTGACAAGAAGCCTTCTAATGAAGTCTTTGGCTAGTTCACTGGTGCTGCTGAAGAAATCATCTTCAAAATCGTAATTCACAGCTGATATGTTTGCTAATGTTTCCTGTTTAGACTCCCCAAGAAATGGTGATGCACCACTTAACCTGTTTAAAAAAATTTTTTACAGAGATGTTATCCTTTCTCATGAATCTTTTATGATAAACAAATGACACAGTAATATCCAACAAGTACATTCTCAATTAAATATCTGATCTCACAACATAAAAGTGTTCCCACAACTTAAGCAGATTAATTACACAAAGGAAAGCCTTTAAACAATGTTAGAGTATGGCATTTGGCCAATTATTTCAAATGCCTGACAGTAATTCTTAACCATAATTACATTCCAGCCAACTGAAAACAGAATGTCAATCATAAAAGTCATAAGGTCAGAAGAAGTGAATAATCAAGGTTCAATACAAGGCATTTGCAACATGTCTAAAGAATGTTCAATTATTAAAACGAGAAAGATGTTAATCGTGCATGCAAAATGTAATGAGTGAGTTGCAAACTAAACACAATGACTCTAGAAAGGAAAATATTGTTTTTCTTTGCATGTTACTTACAGAATGTATGTTATAACACCGATGCTCCTGAAAAAAAAAAACATAGCAGTTACACTGAAAGTAATTAATTATTCAATGTACATAACATCAAAATAAATAGTATGCAAAAGCTTAGGTCCGAATAAAGATATAAAAGACTATATACCATCAGTCCCTCAAAGGGTCTCTTCTCTTGTTTGTCTACTGACCCCAATGAACATTGATTGGATATGGATATTTGAAAACTCAAGGGAAACAGCCAAATACTCCCAGTGTTTTCATTATTTCAATAATCCCATATGCTGTTCATACAAATGCTTACCTGCATGCATTTGTGTAGAGAATACAGCCTTTAATAGTTCATCCAGTAAATCATCCAATAAAAGAAAGGCAATGACTAGTGAATACCGTTCAAGGTCTGCATCATCATGCAAGCTGCTTTTTATAACATATGCCTCACTCACATTCATGGTTTCATCACATAAACACACACACATTTGGCTAGGCTACTCCATTCACTCACTACTGCAGAATCTACAAAACAGGGATGTGGTGGCTGCAAGCAGAAGGTGATGACAAAACTCCATTTTTATTTTACTATTACTTGTCTTAATGAGAATCTTCTACTTCTTCTATACGTAGGGACATAATTGAACACTGTTTCTAAAGGAGTATGTGTAGTTAAACGTCCACTTTTGGGCAAACCCTTAGCAGTTATTTGGGAGAAACATTCTTATGCTTCTTGTAGAGCACAGGTTCTAGAATCAAAATTCTAAATAAATAATCTTTAAAGGATCCAAGACCAGGTTGTAATGGGAAAGCAGTCCTGTGGACATAAATAGGTATGTACTAAACTGTAAAAAGAAAAAGGCCCTTACAGGTAGTGAGTTGTCGTGGAAAACCATAAATACAAAAGTATTTACTCTGAAATAGGAGACTTCATCTTGAACTCCGGGGAGGGGTCCTTCGGGGGGGGGGGGGGAGACAGCATTTAAATCCAGCTGCCCATTTCTGAAAGATATGATTGTGTGGTGTGTAATGTTTACAGTAATACAGCACTCACTGTACTGCAATTCAGTTGTGTAGTTCTTAAAGCAGGGCAGAACTCACAGAGATCCAGTAAGACATTATTCATAGAAATTAATTCAGGTGTGTAATTCTTTGGGCAACACACTAGTCAAAGTGATCCAGGCAATATCTACTTATTATAAGACAGCAACCCAGGTCTGCACTTCTTAAAGCAATACAGGAATCTCAGATTTACATGTGTATTTCTTAACAGGATGATAGCACTCAGATCTCAGTAAAACAGCAAGTGCCACAACATTAAAATAATATTTACACAGATGCAGGAAAGTAATTCTTAAATTAAGGCAACACATGTAGAAAGTCAAGATGCATGGCTTTTATAATAACACATTTACCAATAATTGAGCACTTTCTGCAAAAAAAAAAAAAAAAAAAAAAAAAAAAGTATATCCAGAAATTTAAGCAAACTATGAAGCTTCCTCCTGGCCTCCAAACACTGGAACGTAAAACACACCCCAAAACAGACTATCCCACCCATTATACAATATCATGTTTAAAGACAAAGGACATTTTTTTTAAAATAACACTTGCTACACCTTTGTGATAAACATTTCATTCATTTCGCTCAGATTTATACATGCTAAAAACATGAGACTTTTAGAGCAGGCATAACAATCCGTACAAAAGACACCATAACTGACATAATTGTTCTTTAAATAAAGCAGTCTCTGCATCTTACCACTACCTATGTTGTGGTTTATTTCAGATAATACTGCAAACGGTCTAAAGCACACCAGCTGGACAGATTCAGCCCTTTGCTTTTGAGTTAAACCTGGGTAGTTTTTTTTTTAATTTAATTTAATTTTTAAACTTAATAATCCATTAACCTGTAAATGAACTGATCGTGCTCCACCCCCATTTTTGCAACAATCCACGCCACAAGAGACTTCACACATCCTAATAAAGGGATAACCTTCATCTGCCACAAATTTAGCTTTAAATAAGACATTTTAATTTGTATTACCTAGTAAGGTGCAGTAAGGTGCAGCTATCACCCATGATGTCCTGTGCCACATACATGCAGGGAAGATGAGCTGTTGGTAATTCTGAAACTATTCCCAATATAAATATTGAGACAAATCCTTCTCAGTTCTCCATGAATCTGACAAGGTAAGGAACTGCAACCAGTAAAAAGTCCTCACTAAAAGGCAATTGTTATTGATTAATATTTTTACAGAAGCAAGGCTGATAACCATACTTGACTAAAGCCTGACGCAAATAAACACCATGAATCAATTCAGACTTCACACAACATATTTGGCTACTTCAGTCTTTTACATCACCCCAAAAGTCAGGAGTCATGCTCTTGACATATTCCACCCCTGCCATAATGCAAGTGTAACCCTCTTCCTTGTTCCAGGGCACACTATTCCGAAGGGATGACCACACAGTACTGAGGAATATCAGGGAATAGGGCAGGGATGAGGAAAATACCTTCTGAAACTCATGGGAAAGGACCCCCAACAAAAACAGTTCCAGCATCATTCACTCAACATACAGTACTCTGGGGCACAAATGTCTGAGCCAACTAGCAGCAAATGCTAACTATGCCTGCTAAATTTGCAGAACAGTTAGTGACATACTTCAGTCTGTATGCAATTTAATAAATGACCCCATGCACAGAGAGAGCATGCAATGTCCCAGGCACCACAAGTTTGAGTGAAAGGATGGTGCTCAGTCTCTCTCTCTTCCTGTTAGTATATGACATGGCCTGTCGCTGGGTTACACCCCAGAGGTAATGAGGAAAATAATATTCCTCTCTAAAACACCCACTGCTCCCAGGATGACAATGATGAGAAATATGAAGACCTACATAAAAAGTCTGCAAAGCATGGCAGCTGAATAAGGTTGTACACATAAGCAGCTTTTACGTTTGCAAAGGCCATGCATCCCCCTCTTCCTGATGCAGACACAGAAAAGACAATCTTTGGGTCTCTACCCTGAATATTTCTGTGTAATTAATCTGCAAACAACTGGAAAGAATGCTGAATGTCATAAGCATTTCCTTTTTTTTTTTTTTATGGGACCAAGATTAAGCTCAATCCTTCCTATGGATGAGCCAATACCATTGCTACTTTCAGTTTAAGCAATCTGCTGATCATCTACTACATGTGCAGAAAGTACATGCAATGAAGTGCTGCAAACTGTGGATAAGAATTACATGAGGTTCTGAAGAATATGATGATGGAGTCCATGGACACTACTACACGAAACCATGTACCCCTAGTGTGAATATACCAGTCACATTTTAGAATCAAGTAAGTATCCTATCTGAATGGCCCAGTAGTCAAGATGTCTTCCAAGCAAAACCCACACTATGATGTTAGAAACCATTCTATGCTTCCAAATATCAAGATAAAACATGTAAGAAGTTTGTAAGGCAGAGGGGGATGTTTTAAATTCTTGGTTGTTTGGAAGAGAAGTTGTTCTGTAAATTCCAACACAAATGAAAAGCACATACCAACTCGGAAATGGCAGCAGAATTGACTACAAGTAAACTCCTCCAGACAAGGTTCAATTATTTATTAAATAAGACAAATATAAAACACATACACATAAGTGCTTTTGTTTCCCAATTGGAAACTTCATCAGATACAAACATTTCCTAGTTTTTTTATTTAAACCTAAAACCAATCAGAGTTACTAAAAACAGTCATGTGCTAGCTAAGCCCAGCATGAATTCCAAAGCCAGCTCATTTTTAAAGGTAACTTGCACGTTAAATGGAGAAGCAACAAGCAATAAGGCATACAATTAAAACAAAAATAAGTACTAAAGCGTAAAACCAAGTTCAACAAGTAGTCAACTTTGTATTAAAATATAAGATGTTAAAACTATATATGAATTATGTACAAAGATTGCAGTAATTTAAGAAATTACTACATAAAAATAGTACTTTGCTTAAGCATAAGTAAACTGTGAAGCAAAAATAGGTTGAAAGTAAATAAATATGTTAAATTTTTAAATATATATATATATATATATAAAAATAACGTGGGGAGAAAGTAATTGAGTTGTCTTTTGTTCATCACTGCATACATTGCATTGTCTATAAACAGTTAGATAACCCGTTTAAGGAACAATAAATTCTCTGGGGTTAGAAGCATTGGAAAGATGGTTACGACTAAAATGGTACATGAACTTGGTGGACATTTAATTTTAATTTTAACTTCATCCCCTTATGTAAAATGCTTCTATTGTTGGAATACTTGGATGCATTCACTTTAACTTTAACATATTTATTCACTTACAATCTACGTTTGCTTTATAGTTTACTTAACTGTTATAAAAATAGCGCTTAGGTTAAGTATAACTTCTTAAATTACTGCAATTTGATACAATAACATGTTGTAGCACATCTGGTGACCCAGTATTGCTTGGGAGCCCAAACAATAGTAGCTATTTTAGGGAAAAACATTTTCAAGGTAATCATTTGATTATTGCAGTATATCTTAAAACCTGACCTGCTGGTATCCATTCTTCAAAAGTATAAAATGCATTAAAAATTGAAGAATGTCCTGGGTAACACACCTGATGTACACATATGTGAATGCATATGCATTACTTATGAAGCCTCACCTTATAAAGCTTTACAAACAATGGAAGTTGCATCATCCTCTGATAGAAGGCTGTCCAGGGTATGGGGGGGCCACAAAACAATTCTAGGAAGGAGGACAGAGGAGGTAAAGGTTTCCTGATACTTTTAAACTACTCCCCTTCAAAAGTACCAGACTGGTGGACCACAAATCACACTGGACCATGTGTGTGCACAAGATGGAAGTTAAGATTTGTCATAGCTTATGCAGATCAATTAATGCTGATAAACACTTCACAATGCAGGACATGTAGGACTGCTTCAGTTTGTGAACAATCTTATAGGAAAAACAGTATGGGGAGCACTTCAAAAGCTACTTTGAAGTCATAAAATTACCACTGCCATTCAAAAGTAAAATAACAAGGTTCACAAAATACTGGCATCCTGTATTAGTGCAGCATGTGCAATATGCAATATTCTCATAATTTTCATTTTATGAGATAATGTGTTCTTGTTCTGTTCAGTCAATTAAAGACTCTGCAACAGCAGATACCAATCTTGTTTTCAAAGCAAAACGGAAAATAAGAACATGTTTATGCACTCTCTTAGTGATTCCTACTTTCCTAGTTAAATGCTCATTCCATTTCGCTAATTAAATTCTCTTGCTCCCAAATAAGACATCTGTCTTTCACCTCAGTTCAAAATGGTCATGTTTTCTGCACCTCAACAGTGTCTCCTTAGTTGAGCTTATTCACAACAATCTTGACATGATGTGCCAATACTGTGCATGTACTGCATTTACTTTTGTTGCAGTGGTAAACCAGCTTTCTTTTCAAAGTCATACACAATACTGCTTTGCTTTCTTATAATATGAATCACAGTATAACTGAAATTGCAATGAACTACTGTGCTGGATTATTTGAACCTGTTACTACTTGTGAAACCATTTAACTGTTAATGTTACTCCCTTTAAATGTTTATTTAACTGTTAATGTTATTAATGGAGATTGTCAACACCAGTAAATGAAGTACTCCTGTTAACGGTAGATCGGGTTAACATAAAGAAATGAGTCTGCTAAAGGATACTAGTTCACTCCTTAACAAAGTTCCTTCTCAAACTGGAAAAACTCAGAACCGTTAAATAATTTAAGACGTGCACTTGTATTCTACATCCATAATAATGTGGTCTTCTCTGCTAAGGATGCAGAAACATCACACTCTTTCTCAACCTTTGACATATCCGATTCCTATCAAAAATGCTGACCAGTCCTTTACTCATGTTTTTCTAGAGCAGTCTGTTCTACAAACTCCAGCATCATCTTTGCTACAGACAGTTTAAATAATTTCATCTTTTGATGAAAAGCAAGTTAAGCGGTCATATGTTTTGTGGTTCTCCCACTGTGAATATCCCCAGTGCCACCCACCCACTGCAATTTAAAAAAAAAATGACAAAAGCATATCAAAGTACCATTCATGATGCTTCAGGTTTAAGGAATGCAACAATGGCTTTCAAACAGCAAAATCTGTTCTCCACAGATTTCCTGCGGCTCATATTAATACAGTGAGTGACAAAGTCAAATAAATGTGTGGCTGTCTGCCAAATAAAGCCAAGGAGACCCTTTGTCCTTAGGACACCCTGTCAATTTCAGACCAGAGTTACTGTTGCTAAGCAACAATGAATAAACTTGTATTATCCGGAGGAGGGTCAGCATTTAAAAAGGTTGATAAGAGAGGTACGCAAGTGCTTTGGAGGCATGATGATATTGCTTGATTTGTGAAAACAGCACATTTTCATGTATTAAAGTTGATTCTTTTCATTTCAGTGTTTTATGACAAAATACACACAAAACATTCAAGATCAAGGTTCCCAGTCAGAAGTGAGGAATTCCGTACTGCAAAAGTTACAATAGTTTAAAATGTTAAGTCTGAAGTCTGATTCCAAAAACCTCCCAGCATATTTCAAAATTCACTCTTACAAATTTAAAGTGTTTTTGCCAGGGGTGAGGGCTGTAAGCCTCCTGTACCCCTCCAACATATGTGGCTGCACCCTCCATACTGCTTAGTACTTACGTAAACTCTGAGATCACTGCACATCAGAACGGAGAATACTCTGACTTATCACAACATTAGAATTAATATATATTACCTCTAACCATACCCAAATTATTACTGTTCTGAGGATTGTAGATATGGTTCTTAAGACTTCCAATGGGAAGCTGAAGACCAATATCTACTCCCTATTCATGATTAAATTATTATTTTTTTTTTGCAATAAATCTGTTCAGCAATATAATTTATACTACACAGCATACTCAGAAGCCAATTCGAGTCACTGTGTGTTGTGCTGTTACAACAAGAGTCAGCAAAACTTATAGCTAAGGACTAACCAAAGAGCTACCCTCCCCCCAAAATAAATAAATAGCCCACGACTGTCATGTAGTAAATGTATACATTACTACATTAAGTCTCAAAATCAAACGAAAAGTACTCCTGTACAGGAAGTGACTATAACTCCGCTTGGAGGAGCAGTGAGTGCAAAGTAAGTGCATGGCAGAAGACACTCATTCAGTGAGTCCAGAACTAGAAATACTGTAGCTTAAAAATGCAGTTATTACACTCAGAAATGAGTGAATAATAACCCATAGGCTTGCAGGTACTCAATCACGCCTAATTAAAGGTGTAAAGCCAACAAAAAAAATGATAAATTAAAAGTTATACCATCAAGTAGCCAACACATACATATTTACCTTTTATGCACATTTAATTCTGAAATACAACTATTTTCAATCTGAGTTCAGAGATATAAAATTAAACAATGTACAAGTTATCTAACGCCCCAAATACAAAATAAAGTGCATATGTTTTTCTTACAAGATATGTTTAACGTCATATTGTACACTAGCATACTTCTTATTAATCTTAATGTTTAGTTAAAGTCATTAAACAGTGATGATAACATTTAGAAATCATCTTCATAGATCTAGGCTACTAGGTTTGTGTTGGCTTTGTGTAAGGTCAACGTGGACACTCCAAGAGTTAAAGTTACATATTTTCTGGAAAGGTTGCCCAGCAATTTTTTAAATATTAAACTTGGAAATTAAATATGAACATCTCAGCATGACACCATACTAACTGTAAGACATACATGAATACAGTGCAGGTGCTTATTTCTTAGGAGGAGATTTCTGCACTTACCACATATCTGCTGCTAGACCCAGGGGTTCATAATTTACTATTTCTGGAGCTGAAGGTAAGAAAGAAAAAAAAAAAAACATGTCAAGAGACATAAAAGCAGTGTGAAAAAAAGGCTTAGTAAGTAAAAGAAAAAATGAACAGATTAATTTATTCCTAACAAGACAACAAAACACATTATTTACTGTATTTATTAGACCAGGTTCTAGTTTGAATTCAAAGTAACTTAAATCTGGGTCTAAAATTCCAAACATATCAAAAGTGTAGTTTTCTGAATGTAGTGTCCATTGCTTTCCTGAAGGCAAACATATGGAACCGTCTTTACCTCTGAACCTTAAATTCTGCAAGGCTAAAACATTTTCCTTCAAATAGCAGACTAACCAGACAAACAGAAACCTACACCACTGCAGCACAGTGGATATGACAAATACATCATCTGCATCACACAAAATCAAACATTTCTCCCTTTTACTGTTTGGGTTTTTACTTTAAAGCACAACAAGAATTAAAACCATGCACCCCCCCCCCCCCCAAAAAAAAAAAATGAATAAGTAAACAAAGGCCCACGACTACCATGCAGTAATTAAGTCTCAAAATCAAATGAAAAATGCTCCTGTACAGGAAGTGACTACAACTCTACTCGGAGCAGAATGTGCAAAGTATCCAGAATGTCCTTATTACACTCAAACATGAGTGAATAAGAACCTAGTTATAGGCAGTTTCTTATGTCAAAACCTTAGTGCAACAGCCTGTTAAGCAAGTTTCATAAGCAAAAACATTGCTATAACAAGCAACAAACCGAGGCTGTACACCTATAGAAATGGCTGCAAAAGTGAAATACTTTTACTGCTTTGAAAGAAAAGTTACATATGTTTCAAGGGACGTTTCAAAGGGTAACTACATAACACTGATGCACTTACTATATTAACACAATCTATAGTCTGGAGGAGCTGTGCACTGCCTGGCCTTCTTATTCATACAGGAAGATTAGAATTTCTTAACCATCTTGGCTTTCTCTACATGTCAAACAGTAAGATCAGGCACAAGATTACTGCTGTGTCACAGATATTACAACAAAGAAATCCCCAAATGCACCTCCATTTGCATGGCAGAAGACACTCATTCAGTGAGTCCAGAACTATAAATACTGTAGCTTAAAAATGCAGCTCTGCCTCTTCAACCACTCAACCTGCTCTTGCACAGTGTTCTACAAAGTAATGTGAATGTATCACAAATCCCAACTTCAGACTGTTGAGTATTCAAGAAAGGAATTTCAAGAAAGTTATCTCCTGAGCTTTGCTCTTAAGGTGAATTTTAGGAATTCTTCTTTTTGAACACAAACTGCTCATAAACGGCAACAAAATCATAATACTCTGTATTCTTTATGCTTCCTAAATAAGCTTCAGAGTGGGGTGAACACCAGTACTTGTATGTTCTAGATATCACCATACAGCCAATGTGGAAATGTGCTCCTGTCATCATTTGAAGGGGCCATGAGACATCTCTCTACAATATATACAGTGACTGAGGAGTACTCCTACACAACTAACTGCATACAGTAGTAAAGCAATAAAATTATGCAAATCTAAATCACAATAAAATCATAAATGCTGCCACTGCATTACACTGCCCACTCAGTGGAAGTACGCTCCCACAGTAGATTCAAGGTGGTATCACACAGAGTGTGACAGTGTGGTGTTAAAAATGCATTTGTCTATTAGACTAGGAAGGGGAAGGTAGGAGTTAATCTGGCTCATCAGAACATAATTAAAGTTTGCCTTGGTACACAACAGCACGTTTCCCTGGGAGACTCGTAACTTTACTGCATAGCAGCTGAGGAGCTTATTTTAGTGTTTTAGCACACAGCATGAATGTTTTTTTAAAGAAACATCTTTATTAAATTATCACGCACGACATAGGCAATCATACATTTCTATAAATGAAAGCAAGCCATACTGACATAATTTTAGTTGCAAACATTATACATCACAAACCATATTGACATAATTGTAGTTGCAAACATTATACATCATTTTTAATCTATCCAGCCATTGTCAGTCAAACATTACATAGCTCACTCACACCCTGCCTTCTTTTAAATCGTGTTCCTCCTCCGCATGTATTGTATTGTATCCTACAATTCCCATTTTTTTCCTATGCAATTTGCTCCTACCCTTTTCTAAGGATCTCAATTCCAGTTGTTTTATCTCTGTTACTATATTCACTATTTCTAGTAAAGTTGGTTTAGACTTTGATTTCCATTTAATAGTAATTGCTTTTTTAGCAGTCACCACAATTAGACTCAGCAAGAGAAGGCCTTACTATGTCTAGACAATTCAGATTCTGTATCATAGCTCAAAAAAAAATTCCTTGGTTATACCAGTTTGCTCACCCACTCTGACACAGCAGGCTGCAGGGAATCTTTAAAGTCTGCCAACTCATTATATTCCCATACATTATATTCCCAGTTACCTCCTTCTTCCCCCTCACACCTCCAACATTCGCAGTCTACCTGAGGAAAGATATTTTGGAGTCTACTTGGAATATAAAAATACCTATGTAAACACTTCCAAGCAAAGATCCTAAATCTTCTAGACTTTGTTGCATATTTGGGAGACATACATATATCCCCCATTGTTTCTTTGTGAATTGATTATCCAACAGCATGAATGTTTTACTTTAATATACTGAGACAGTATGGGATATGAATCTCAAGCTATGATTAGCTATGAAGCATGGCTGCTTTAAGAGAAACAAAGGCCAGATAAGTCCCAAGTCATTCCAATGATGAACACTTTAAAAGTTTTTTTTTCATCTGTACCCCTGATCACTGAACCTTCCTATTATTTTAGAACCCATTCACCTACCTATAGAAGGTATTCCCAGCACAAAGATAAGAGCCAAAACAAAGGGGCCTATCATCCTTACAGACATGAAGGCAGTCTGTTCCCTCACCGGCATCCCAGCATTAACGGCATTTCTACTTGGGTTTAACCCTCCCCTGATGGGCAATATAAATATCTGAATCACCTCAGAGCTTTCTGCACCCTCCCCATATATTTGCCATCATCAGTTTGAGATGGTGAAGTTCACATTCCTGGTCCCTTTCAAGCCTCTGCTTGTAATGTGAAGACTAACCAAATCCACCTCTTTCATGCAGAATGGGTGAGCTGACATCCAACACTCATTCCCATATACCCTTTGTATGTTTTTTTCTCCAGATGAGCCACTATTCAAACTCAGGTCATTTGGGTCACAAATAAGGGTTTTATCAGTCCTTAGTTCACAGCCAAGCTGAGGGACAAGTGAAAGGTATATGCAGGAATGCAACATACTACATCCTACCAGCATCACATAAAACATTTTCTCTCTCTGTTTTTTTTATTTCCATCCCAGATTTCTGGCATCGATCAACAAGTGTAATTAGGATGGGGCAAAGGGGGTGGCTGTTAAGAAGTGTATGATCAGCAGATACATTTTTTTTGCTCTCACACAGTATGAGGGAGTGATACAGTCTGAACACTTGTTGACTAGCATCAATTGGTTTCCACCAGTTACTGCTAGTCCTTGGTTGTACACACACTCACGTGCACACACTCACACGTACACGTACACGTACACACACACACACACACACACACACACACACACGCTGCTCCAAAACAGCTGGCAAAAATGCTGCTCCATACCATCCTACAAGTCCACTTTTTCCAATTCATATTTGAGTTATACCAGTTGGCACCCAAACCATCAGAAAAAGGGAATTGTTAAGAGCCAATTGGTTAGGGAAGCCAAAATGGTTAGTGTGGATAGAGAATTTGAGGAGGAATTGGAATTTGCTTCCAATATGTTTTTGAAAAGAGGCTAGCCACAAGCCCTTGTTGATAATATTAAACAGGAAGTATTTAATAAGAGATGTAAAAGGGTTTATAAGCCCATATTAGGGGACATTTCTAACGTGAGTTTGATGACAGCTAATAATATTGACAGTAATAATGTAAGGAAGAAACATATGGAAAAGTTTCATTTCCACTTACAATATCGATTCCTGTAATATAGCAACAGTGATTAGGAAGAATTGGGAAATATTATGTACTGATAAGGAAGTGATTAAGGTTGTGGGTGATGAGCCTAGTTTTGTTTATAGAAAGGACAAGTCCTTCAAGAAAATGTCGGAGTCTGGTTTGTACAACTTTACAGAAGGAAACAGAAAGGCCAGGAACTTTAAATGTGGCAGTTGTACACAATGCCCCTATTTATTGGTGACCGGCAATAAGTTTGCCTTAATGGGAAGGACATAACTATTAGGGGGAATTATAATTGTAGGAGTAAAAATGTGGTTTATTTGGCCAAATGTTTGGAATGTCTGGCATTTTTCATAGGAAAGACTTGTAGGCAATTAAAAGACAGGATATATGAACATGTCACTGATATCAAAAATATAAAGTTAACTAATGCCCTGTATAGACATGTTAGAGATTATCAGAATCATAGGTTTGGATTTTTAGTGGTTGAACAAATAGTAAAGGATGTACAGGGGTTTGTGGTAGATGAAAATTTAAATATTGCTGAACTTAAATGGCAGTTATTTCTGAATGCCACAAAAGCCCCTGGAATTGAGTGTGTATGCATCAGTTGTGTGTTTAAGTTTAGAAATATTTTAGGATGACGAATTTATGTTTTAACAAAAAGGTATGCAGTAGTGCTGCATGCGTTACAAATGTCAGGTTTTTATTTATACATGTGTATACATTACTTTTATACATACATACATTTTTAATAAGTGTTGCATATTTTTAAGGTTCAAGAGATTTTGTAATTGGACATCATTGATATTAATTAATCAATTAGGCATGTATTTAAGGTCTCGGTTGGGGTTATTCCTTTGTTCTGATGAAGTCTTGAGAAATTTGGGATGAAAGTGCTTAACAGAGGCACTTTATGTTTGTGAAGTTTTAATAAAGGAAGTTTGGACTGCAGCTTGGGTTGATGTTTTTTCCTTATTTGTTATTTGGTTTACTCGTGAAGACTTCCCCCTTAACTAGTTGACACACATAGGCAAGAACTAGGGGTGGATCTGCAATGCATGGATCCCTGCCCTTGCCCAGACACCATTTGGAAAATCTCTCTCATTTAGCTAAGTAAGATTTCCTTATAGTAGGTTTCCTGGCCTCCTTCAGGACTGAAAGCACATCCTCTGAGTAGTGGTGCCTGAAGGGAATTAGAAGTTTATCACCCACAGTGTCAGTGCCAACATCTGTAAGTGTGGGTGAATGAGGGTTCCCTTTTGTTGTGTGGGGTAACTTGTGCTGACTGCCATTGGCTAGATTGAGAAGTGAATAGATTGGGGGATCCAGTGCTGCCTTGGCCAGTAGGGGGTCACCATCAAGATTTTTGGTTTGTCTCTCCTGATTTTCAGGAGGACTTTTTGTATTAATGGGAAGGGTAGAAAGGCATATGGAAACCTCCCCCTTCCATGAAATGCTGAATGCGTCTACTCTCCAAGCTAGTGGAGAGTGAGTCTTGGAGTAGAAAGTCTGCAGTTGTCTGCTCTGGGGGGAGACAAACTACTTGAGGTGTGCCCCACCAGTGGACAATATCTAGAGATACATTCCTGTCCAGCATCCATTCGTGATTTGAAGAGGATGTCCTGCTGAGGTCGTCTGCTTGTTTGTTGCCCTGCGAGGGGATGTAGGATACCTGCAGGGACAAGCTGTGTTGTGAGGCTAGGTCCCAGATTAGTAAGGTCAGTCTGCAGAGGTGGTATGCTTTTGTCCCTCCCTCCTTGTTGAGGTACCACATAATGGTGGTGTTTGTCTGTTATTATTAGGAGAACACCTGGTTGTAAGAGGGGAAGGGAGGCTTTCAGTGCCAGAAGAACTGCTGCCATTTCCCTCACATTGATATATTTGTCCTTTATGGAAGGGTGCCACTTTGCTTGTACCCTGTAGTTTGACATTGTGGCTTTCCATCCTAGGTCTGATGTATCTGTATGCATGAACTGGTTTGGGGTGGGTAACTGCAGTGGAAGGCCCAGGTTCACCTGAATTTGCTGAATCCACCATTTGAGCTCCGACTGTAGGCAGGGCAAAAGGGTGATTTCTTGCTTTAAAGGATGTTGGTGTTGTGACCACACATTTTTTTTTGGTACCACGGCAGCTTTCGCATGTGCATTCTGGCTAATGGTAGCATGGGAATGGTGGCTGCCATTAGGCCCAGGGTTCATAGGAATTGCCGTGCAGTTATCTGTTGGGTCTGCATAAGGGTTTTGAAGTGGGTGGCTGACTTTGTCCTGGGGAAGAAATTCTTTCATTATGTCTGTCCTGATCCTGAAACCCAGAAATATTTTGTCTTGCTCTGGGGTCAAGGAAGATTTTGGGAAGTTCAGAGTGTACCGCAGTCTTTGAAGTAGGCAAATAGTGAACTGTAGATAGATTTGCCAGGTTTCCTTGCATTCTGCTAGGATATGGATGTCGTCCAGGTAAGGGTAAATCTGAATCCCTTGTGTTCTGCAGTAGGCTATGGCAGGTGCCAGGCATTTTTTGAACACTCTGGGAGGAGTGGACAAACCAAAGGGCAATGCAGTAAATTGAAAGTGAGAGGAGTGTCCAGAAAAACATAAGAATTTCCTGTGGGAAGGTTGAATGGGTATGTGCAGATAGGCTGCTGTCAGGTCGAGTGTGGCCATGAAAGCCTGGGCTGGTATCAGAGGGAGTAAAGTTTGTAGGGACAACATTCTGAAGGTGGGAATCTTTAAGAATAGGTTTAGAAAAGAAAGGTTTAGAATGGGTCTCCATAGTCCATATCTTTTGGGGACCAGAAACAGTCTTAGGTAGAAACCTTTTCCTTCCTGCCCTGGAGGGACAGGGTTCTATTTTTTCCCAGGTTCAGAAGGTCTTGCAGAATCTGTGGGAAGAGGTGTCTCTGATTTTTTTGGGGGAAGGGAACGCCCCTTAGGGGGGGGGGGGACCTTTCTTTCCAAGCGAGGAAGTATCCTTTTTGAACTATAGCCAGAACCCATTTGTCTGTAGTGATGGTTTTCCAAAAGGGGAGGCAGTGGGAGAGACAGGGAAAAAGGGGAAGCTGGGCAACGCAGTCACGCATTGTTGGGTCCTCCTCTGTCTTAAAAGGGCTGTCTAGTGGGGGGGGGGGGGGGGTTGTGAGGCCTGGAAGGAGTTTGTCGTCTGGCCCCTCTTCTGTGTCTGGAAGAGGTAGGTCCAGCTGAGGAGGGGTTTCTTCTGACAAAAATAGTTTTGGCAGGGTAATTCCTGTAATATTTTAGAATAGGAGCCACATGAAGATGCTTGATGTCTTGCAATTCTTTACTCTTTTCCTGTAGATTCTTGAAAAGGTCTGCTGACTGTTAAACAATAAGTTACAGTCCAGAGGAGCATCTAAGACTTTAGACAAAGTCCTCTGGTAAGTGTTGTAGATGTAGCCCAGAATAAGAGGCAGAGGCTGCAAATTGTGCAAAGGCCTCTGCAGCATCATAACTACATCTAATGGAGTGTCTGGCTACTTGGGCAGCCAGAGATAGTTTGGAGGATATGTCAGATTTAGTGGGGCAGTCTGGAGTAGCAGCCAGCAGAGTAGAGGCTTGAGAGACAAGGTCCAGAGCATATTTGGTCATATGGGTTTGATAGTTGAGGGTTCTAAAGGCCAATGTGGAGGAGGTGTAAACCTTCTTCCCAATTCTATCCATGGTTTTGCTGTCCTTGTCTGTAGGTAAGAGAGAGACAGACAGAATCAGTCTGGATTGTTTAACAGGTGATACAGCAATCACAGCAGGGTCTGCCAGGGGTGGTTTGGCTAGAAATATCTGGTCATCAGGCACTTTGTAGAAGTGATTTGGTCTCTTAGGGGCAGGGGGCTGAGTGTCTGGGGTGTTAGATGCTGAGGAAATGGCATCTAAATAAGCAGGGATAACAGGAGGAATGGCAGAAGGGGAGATTCTACTTCTAATTATTCAAAATACCTTTTTTGAGTATCAGACATTTGTGAAGTGTCCCATTTGAAGTATTCCTTCATTTTGGCTATGGTCTCCAAAGGAGATATCCTCTGGAGGGGAGTCCCTTTCGATGGATTCATCTGGGGAGTAATACTCTTGAGAGGCTATTTGAGAGGTATATAATACTGATTTCACTGTTTATTGGTCGGCAAATGTGATGCTCCGGTGGTGGTGCTGCGGTAGCATTGTCGCCTCACAGTAAGACGTTGTCCTGTTCGATTCTCAGCTAGAGCGTCTTCTGTGTGGAGACATGAGTCAATGGGCATACCTTCGTTGAAGGTTGTGCATCAGAGCTGGCAACTCAACACGTAAAAATCTACTGCCAATCATTAGCGGACCGGAGTTCCACTGTGGCGACCCCTAACTGGGAAAAGCCGAAAGACACAACAACATTGGTCTGCAAATATGCATTTGATAACATAATACAGTCCCTATATATGTATATATATATATATATATATATATATATATATATATATATATATATATACACACACACACACGTATAAAATTAAAATGTCATTGCCTTTTTACTATGCATTATCTTTTCTTTTATAAACATTAATCACTTTTTTGCTTTGTTTGTTGCCCTTTCATTTTTAATTTTCATCTGTATGCACTGAATCCTCAGATATCTGAATACTTGTATCCAGAATTCCTGAGTTGTCATTGGTAATCTTATTCAATAGGGATTGGGTGAACTTTACTTACAGTAGGCACTTCTTTCCTAAATATCTGTTCTTTCAGTACCATTATTTATCTCATCAAGCCAGTCATGAATTTATGTAATAACAGTTCTCCAAGCCATGCCAATTGCACAAGTGCAATCATCATAAGTAAGTCTTGAGTTACCGCTAATTATGATGAGCAAATTATCCAACTTTTGACTTGAGAAACACAGATCACCAGTGCTATCAGGTGGTACCTTTAAATGTCTTGATCATTTAGTATACTGCACAAGATACTTGTGCTTTAGAAAATCTTTAATAGCATAGTCATTTAAAGAATCCATTTTTAGCTGCAATTAAAGAATTGTAAAAGAAAAAGGAAATAAAAATAAGTTTCCACAGACTTCAGAGATTTTAAATAAACTTCTGTGAGAAGTGTCACACAAACAGTATATACAGAATTAAGTAGAATAAAAAAAAATGCGTAGTAATCCCCTTTGGAAAAAACAGAGTACCCGCAAACTACAACATAGGAAGTAATCCCCTGAAATCTGAAGAAGAAATAAGGGATCTAGGGACCCAAGTGGATAGTCAGGTTTCCTTTGATAACCATGTTGCCAAAGTGGTTAGAAAGTCCTTCTATGTGACCCATCTGATCACGAAAGGGTTTGCATCAAGATCTAAGGATGTAATGGTGCCCCTCTACTCTTCCTCATCAGACCCATTATTGAGTACAATGCACCAATTGGAATGTACCTGGCTAGACATCTCCAGCAGCTGGAGAGACGACAGAGGTACCTAACCAAGAGGATTACTGGCCTCAAACAGTTGCCCTATGCAGTACGATTAAAAAAGCTAAGACTGTTCTCTGTTGCATACCGCTTTCTCAGAGGTGATCTCTGTCTAACGTACAGAGCCATGTCCAACCCAGAATTGTTGAACATGCTCCATCTTAGCAAAACCAAATCTACTCGAGCTACACGCTCTAGGGATATAAACCTCAACACAACAATGAATAGAACATGCTGGAGGGATAGATTCCCTTCACAGAGACTTCCCTTACTATGGAACAGGGTCCCGATCTACATAAGACAGAGCCCCTCATATTCCTCTTCAAGAGGAACCTTGATGAGTGGATGGGTAACAGAAAGTTCACACCGGGGATCACACCAACAGCACTACTAGATAGGGGCCAAGGGTATTAGCTGCTAGTACAAGGGTCTAGGGAACTACTAAAGGGGCGGTGAATACCGCACAACGTGGCTGGGCTAATATATGCCTTGGGGCAGATAGCCCAGTACCAACCTATGAACCTATAATAAGCCTCTTGCTCTTCTTCCCTATCTTGTGACGTTGGCTGTGGAAGAGAGGAGACAAAGGCAGGCCTAGGGCTGAGGAAAGGAAGAGTAGATGGAGAAGAGGCTGACTGCGCAAGGGCCATGATGGTCTGCATCAAAGATGAGGTGAAGGACTGCCAATCAGGTAAGCCTTCGGCGGGTGTAGCCAGATGTTTAGTTTTCTGTTTCTTTTTAACTGGGGTAGTCCTAGGCATAGACCTAGTGGTATCCGGAAAAGGGATCCAGGTTGGAGGCTCAACTGTGTCTGGTTTCCCCTTAACCTAGGCAGTAGCTGATATTTCAGTAAGCTCCATGGATGTGCTAGTTGTCAACTGCAAAGTGGCTTCCTCGAAGGTCGCCGTCGAAGTAGATGGATCTGTCAGGCATCCCTCAACTGTTAAATCGGTAGCTGGCAGGGCATCCGAAAGCGGAGAGGCAGTGGAAGTGGGCCTAGGAATCTTGGCCTTCTTCCGCAGAGGCTCATTCGGGACTTCTAAAACGGGATCCATCCTTAATGCTAATTTTTAAGTCACTGATTTTTTTAGATATAGATTAAGCACAGCCATACGACTGCATAGGGTATTAGGAACGAAGGATTGGCAGATCAAGCAAGTTTTATGGTCGTGCTCTCGGCCTAAGTAAAAAACACAGCGGTCGTGCATATCTTTATGAGGTATCTGGGGCCCGCATTGGCATTTACCCTTTTTAGCTGACATCGGCTAAAGGTTACTACAACAAACCAAGCTTTAGCTAGAAGTCAAGAAAAAACCCCAACAGGGTACTTAGCTTTTAGACATCTTGTGGTGAAGCAGAGAAGCACACGATGTGACGGTCATCTGCAGCTGAAAGGTTCTGAAGTCTGTGCGTGCAGACGTAACATTTAAGGTCCCTGGTTTATGGTCCTACGTGTGACATCCCACACAACTACAATAGCCAAGCTGAAGCTTTTGTATAGGAGCTGATGCACGGGTCACCTGAGGTGGGAAATCTGCCACCATAAGTGAGGGATAAGGCCTTTCTGCAGGACTGGCAAGCTAGCCTGCACCCTACCACCTAATTGTCTCCCTTGAGGAACAACTGGGCTGACTAGTTTCCTATACAGGAACAAATGGGCTTTAGGACTCTTGCCTACCCAGAGATGGCTAGCTCTCACCACATGGAATGGCTGGGTAAACAAGTACAGGAGCCACTGATTTGTCCTACAGACAGAAAAAAATTGCTAAGTCTAACAAAGATGTAAGTGTTGCCTGATTTAATGTTTATTATACAAGTGGTTAGCAAATGAATATGGTACTGTGACAGTAGTTCAGTGCTTCATCCTCGTGTTTGTTTCCTGGCAGGATACAGTGTGTGCAGTGTGTATGTCCTCCATCTGTCAGCATGGGTTTTTATTGGGTCATTATTTTCCTTCCACATTCCAAATATATGCTAAGTAAATTGGTGATCCTTTGAACTGCCCACGGGGGTGGATGAGTAGGTGCGTGTTTGTGTGTTTTAAGGTAAACTGCCATCCCATCCAGGGACAGGTTCTCTGCCTTTCATTTGCTACTTGCTAGGACAGACTGCGATTCCCCTGGGACTCTGATTAAGGTAATTCAAGTAATATAAAATAAATAAATAAATGACTACAGTGATGTATACTTCTTTTTCTTTCTGGCCTTCAACACCCCCCTTCCCTGCAACCATTAATCCCTATTTCTTACTGGCACATCCATTGCTCCTGACCTCCACGCAATGTCACAAGATGACAATGAACGAAATCAAGCAGAGGACAGTCACCATTTATCAACTATCTTTTACAAATATTTGGATTTTTAAGCTCTAACCATATTTTACCATAAAAACACATCAATACAGCAGCAAACTATTCCGTACAATAAGAGTATCTACAACTGAAACAGTACAGTCTAGTAAAAATACATCAACCAGTTGTCATCATTCAGTGGAGAACAGGATAGTTTTCCTGTGCT
Organism: Protopterus annectens; assembly: GCF_019279795.1. Lineage (NCBI taxonomy): Eukaryota > Metazoa > Chordata > Ceratodontiformes > Protopteridae > Protopterus > Protopterus annectens. The sequence continues at coordinate 852,824,010 of NC_056730.1, forward strand.
CTTAACACCCCACTTCTCCTGGTCAGAAAGCACAGTGCAACACCCGCTACATTGAATCTGTACACCTGGAATGCACAGTTAAAGAGTACATGGACTCCTTTCTCATTTCATATACCCAGAGTCTCAAGTCACAGCCACTGCCATGCTTGACAATTCTGACACAAGATGTCCATCAGAGAACAATGCCAAAGCCCTCTTTCTGGTATAGGCACTCTGGTATCGGCCAGTCAATGCCACTTCCTCTTTAATGGACTCCATCCAGTTCATCTGGGAATCACTCAAGACCGTCTTCCTTTGTCACAAAAATGGTGTCAGTAGTACACAATTTGATTGGTAATGCAGCATACGCTGGGAATACTGAAAGGCTACTTGTGGATTTGCTTCCAAACAAATCAAAACCTATTAAGTGCCTAACAAAGAAGTGGACTGCAGTTTACAGCAAGCTGGGTGAGTTCTGTACTACGACATCATGAAATACATGCTGCTCATGGACCTAGATCCCTTGCTCTTCACTGACAAATTAATGCTATGAAAGATTCCTTTGTCTCCAACGCACACTGCCTATCTCGACCTTGCCAAGGCTTATGACATAATTCCTAACTGTGGCTTCTCAGACAGGGATTAACCATTACATTACTAGATGGGTAGTCAATTGGCTCACTAACAGAACACTCTCTGTCAAAATTGGTGAATCCACCTCCACCAGTAAACCCATCACTAGTGGAGTACCACAGGGGTCTGTGCTGGGCCCCTTACTGTTTGGCATCTATTTCTCAGAAGTCCAGGTCAAAGTAGATGGCCTTTAGCTCACCAAGTTCGCTGATGATGACAAACTGGGAATAATCACGGAGTCTCCCAACAATATCAACATATTACAAGAAGGGGGGCTAACACAAACAAATGAATGGTGCCAGAGACATGGTCTAAAACTAAATGCAAAAAAATGCATTATTATTCCCTTTGGCAAAACAGAATTCCCTACAAATTAAAATACTGACAGCACCCCCTTGAGTTTCAACCCAGTGGTGCGAGACTTGGGAACACAGGCTCATAGCAATCTGAACTTTGACCACCAATTTTCCACAATGGTAAGGAAAGCCTTCTACATAGCACACCTCAGAAGAAAGGGCACACTATCCAGGCCAAGGGATGTTCTAACTCCACTGTACTCGACCCTCATCAGACCACTAACAGAGTATAATGCAACCTTTTGCATGTACATCACCAGACACCTGCAGTAGCTGGAGAGACCTCAGAGGTTTCTCACTAAGAAAATACAGGGACTACAAACCATGACCTAAATGGACAGGCTGAAAGCCCTGTCACTTACTCTGTATCTTATAGGCTGCTGAGAGGTGACTTAAGCCTGGCCTATAGAGCAATTTCCAACCCCGCCCTAATGGAAATGCTGCACATCTGCAAGTCAAATGGCACAAGAGTCACTCACTCTAGGGATCTCAGTCTAGCTTGTGACATTAACAGAACATGCTGGAGAGAGAGATATTTCTACCAGAGACTGCCGCTTATCTGGAATAGACTTCCTATTCACGTAAAACAGAGCTCCTCACTGACCCTATTCAAATGCAACCTAGACAACTGGATAGAGGACTGCAAATCTGCCCCTGGGTTGGCACCTCATGGGCAGTGGTAACTGGTCTTGATCACAGACCTGCTCGGTTCATAAATTTGTTCTGTGAACTACCCAAAAACAACAAATGGGGATATTTGGGATTAGCATGGCTAGTGACACAACACCAGGCTCTTCTTACCAAGGTAGGCAACTAATTAAAGTATAGGGCTTGCTGTCACATCAAACTGGTTCAGAGGACAAGACAGAACATACAAAATTTTCAGAATTTTTCAGTTTCTCACTTTCAAGTGATTTTAGGATTTAATGTGTCTGCCTTTCTAAGTTAAGTTTCACTGCCGTCTCCTTGTTATAAACAGACTTTTTATGTAAACATACCAAATGTAACCTATCTAAAAGAAAGCCTTTCTGATCTTTGTTCAGAAAAACATCACAATCTTTAATCAGTAAAACTTTGGTTGCAAGAGTTTGTTCAGTGTGTGTGTGTGTGTGTGTGTGTGTGTGTGTGTGTGTGTGTGGAGGGGGATCACATTTAACATACTAACCAATTAAAGCACAGAAAATAGTTGCACCTGATTGTAAGTTAAGACTTCTGAACACAGCTCCATATACAACTCTACATGTACCTGTTTCTTGCAAGCTGACAAGTTTCTGGATGACTTGCCCTATTACCCACAGCACTTACTTCTGGTAACAATTGATTACTTCCTTATTTCTATCCATTTTTAACCATGGCCACCCTCGAGTCTGCTATATCAGACTACATACATTTATATACATTTTGCTGTATCAGTTATTTTTTATATTGTACTGTATTACTTTTATCCAATGTTTAGATTATTGTATCCTTTTCCCCTATGATTTCTCTGTAAATTGAAGGCTTTGAATAAGAATAGTGGAAAATTCCTGCTCACCTTATAAATGCACAGAGGTAGCAATTCTTTTCTAATATCAAACTATTATTTTACTGCAGTTCTTAACATTGGTAGAGAATGCATTTGATTTTCATCCAACATGAACACTTAAAGACCCATATTATCAACATCTGCTGCATTACTTAACTCCTGTAGTTCTCTACAGCAGACACTGCTGCTCTGTAAAAATGTATTTGCTGTTTACAGTTATATCACAATAGCTTTCATTAAAAGTAATTACTTACCTATTTGTGGACTGCATGCATACAATGAACTAAAGTAAGATCTTAACTCTTTGCTTACTGAGATTTTTTTTCTTTTAATATTTACACTGCATTTCTAGTCACCAGCATCACTTTCTTCAGTCTAGTATTCTACCAAATCCAATCATATACAACTTATTTATGATCCACCTCCCTACTTATGCAGATGTAGGGTGGTCTACAGGACTGGAAACTGATGTGGCTAACATCCTTGATGTCATAAATCAATCAGGAAATGGATTTATTCATAAAAGTGGGTATTGGCCAGTTGTCTTCTATTCAGAAGAAGTGTGTGGAATAAGCTACTTGGCAGCTGTCTTTTGATGTGGTAGCTAGAAAATGAACATCCAAAACCAGATACCCACAAATGTAGAACTCACAAAAACATATACCTACAAATAAATGAACATATACCTAGAAATTAATGAATGAGCATGCTTGGACATGTACCCATGTCCCTTATGCCAGCATTCAATGGCATTGCACGTGTATCTTAGCAGTTTTCAAACTGTTGGGCACCCATACTCTTTGGTATTCACTTTCCTGATTGTTTTAAATGTATGTTTTACCTGCAAAATTGTTTAAAATTATATTTAGTTTAATAAAGCAATATTTGACAATGCTTGCTTAAAATCTGAGTAGTCTTCAACACTTTTCTAGCAAGAAGTAAAACAAAATTTACTAGCCAGTAATAAAAACTACCACTCAAACTGATGTCATTATAATAAACCAATGTCCATACCTAAGTACAGCCACTCAGCTGTGTATACCTCAAATGGCATACTGTAATTAAGAAAAAAAAACAGTAAAGCCTTCGGACTTACTTTACATAAATGCACATGGCTTTTAACATGATCAAAATAGCAGGTCAATCAGCTCACCCACAGACAGCCTCATTCTTGACCGTGCACACTTCAGATGTCAAAGTGTGGCAAAATAAATTATTGATACTGATGTATTACAACCTTGTTTCACACAAAAATCAGCCATAAATTATTCAAAATTATTTCACACAAATACACAGTAGTCTCACAAAGCCAGACTATTTAAACAGTGCAAGTGACGATAGTCTTAGTTACTTTCATCCACAAACAGCCCCCTCCTGCCACTCAGCAGTTACGGACACTTTGTTTGTACATGTCAGTTGATTATGGTGAGAAAATAATACTTCTCCACCTCTTAACAGAGGAATCCTAAAAATGAACAGCAAAGGCCCAAAGTCAGGGACTGAGTTAAACTACTGCTGCTGAATACCAAGAATGTTTTTTGCATCAACATACATCTTCTGAAAGTCATGAAGTTAAACTCAAACATTTGTCATTATTTACTGACTACAATAATCAATAATTGGCCTGACAATTAGTGTTTACAGATGTTGATAAAGCTGAAACAAGTATGCCTTTAAGAGCCACTGTAGAATTCTGACGAGAAAACAAGCAAACTGTACCATCAGAATAGATGAAGCCATTAGTCCCAAGACTTTGGGGACAAGCACAGCTATAGCAGTGGTAGAAAGGAGGAGGATCTGGATAGCTTTTCTCAACATCTACATTCTGTCTGAAGGAAGAGACACCATGGACATTGTCATGTTCAGATATGGCTGCATTATGCAAACCTTCAGAATATCTTGACTCATGAAGGACTGTAATAAACCCATTCAAGAGCAGAGTTAGCAGAAACAGTAAGTGATGCATTGCCTCCATCTCTCTTACCTTCTTACACCAGCCTGCCACTAGCCTGGAAACCACACAGGAGGCCCTCCATTCAGTTCCTGGATTAGGCACCTACCATAGCTTACATCTTCCTAATTTTCATAAAACTAAGGTAGGCTTCAAGCTTTCCCCATTTCTAAGCAACACAGTTTATACCACTGCTGTCCCTGTTTAGTGATCTGGTAACCAAAGAAACACTTGGAAGGTTTCAACAATTTAGACATCAAATAAGGGATTATTTATACAAATAATGCTAAACTCAAGATCCAACTTATGCATGGCAGAGAAGAACAGAGTGGTCTAGGGACTAGATGTGCTCTCTTTGTCTTTTTTATATCATGTCATGTCCTTGGAGGATGTGCTTATGTCCCACAGAATGGGAATGAGAGAACATTTAGATATGTTCCAGGCTGGGATATCAGAAAGGGAAATCAGTTGCCTACTGAAGATGCCTTCTGAACTCTTATCAGAGTATCTGGAATTACAGAAAAAGTGCTTCCAGTGTACATCTGTAGATTACATGCAGCTTAATTTAGCAACAGTTTGGTGGTGCATTCAATTTACTGAGTGGACTACAACCAGCCAGCTGCACTGAATTCATTGTGAAGGGCAAGAAGCACTGTGGCAAGTTCTACTCCAAGACCAGGAGTGGATTTTAAAGAAACACAATCGAGCTTGGTGAAACTGGTAAACATGGAAGAGATAAAATACACTGGAGGAAGTCAGTCAACACACTGAAGTGATTTCACAAAACATGGAAGAAATCATGGCAGATTTAGTTAGTGAAAAAGAAGCTATACAGTCATATGAAAAAAAAATGGAAAATCAACTAAGTTAGCCAATAATACAGTGCTTGATGTGAAGAAAGACATAGAAATGGAGACTTAAGTACTTGGTTACTAGTGCTCCTCTGCTAAAAGATGTTTCTAAGAGATGCTTGCATACTTCTATTTTTCCAACCAGAAATGCTGGGGCAACAGGTTTTAGCTGCAAGATAATAATACAAGTTTGAGCTACTAAGACATGCTTGGCTTTGATCCCAGACAACTTATTTCATCAGGTAAAAATGGATAACCTTCTCAGATGTTAAACAATAACTAGCTTAGCTAAGAGTTCTCTCACTGAGTGTTCCTGCTGTTTACAATAATAATGACGTTTTATGCAAATATTAATTTTGTCTTGTTGAAAGAAGATATGTACATGCTGACAAGATAGAATAAATGCAGTTCTGTATAAACCTTGGATAATAGATATGTACAAAAATAAACACACAACACATTTCAAAACAAGCAAATGTCAATCTGTAAGACGTGCTGAGAGAAGTTTTTGGATAAAGGTGAACCAACACACAGAATGGCACCTCACCCTGTGTTAGTCAAGCATAACATGTCGATTTTACTTTCAGATTACTGATCCGTATCTTATGTATGCATGTATTTACTGAATTTGTCACATGGGTAATGCACTGAAATAATGCACTTTTCACAGAGGCAATCTGGTGTAATATCATATTCACCAAGTAGTGCTACTTAACACATACTGATCAAAATTTAGAACGCAGAATAGAAGAAAGCACACACACACACACACACACACACACACACACACACACACACACACACACACACACACACACACACACACACACACACACACACACGCTAGTTTAACAATATGCTTTGAAAAAAAAGTTACGTCTTACCATAACGTTCCATCTGTGTTGTCGATCTTCACTAATCCCTAACTGTGGGCTCTGTTCCGAACTTCAGAATTAATTCAGCTGTTTACTTCTGCTCACGTCTTCCAAACTCTCGAGCTAGGGTATACCCATAATGCTCCTCTGTAAATTACCTCAGATCGAGTTTGCCTAAAACAGTGGCATACAGATAGTGAATAACAATAAGAGACCAGATCTGTCTCTCTATTATGAAGCCAGTCTTTTTAAGTATTTGATCCACCAAGAGTCTCAGGCCAGATTAAGGAGGGGAAATGTCATGGATTAGTGAAGATCAGCAACACATAAGGAATGTTATGGTAAGACATAACTTCTTTATCTGATGTCAATCTTCACGTAATCCCTGACTGTGGGACAGAGTCCTTAGCTACCTGAATCTTGGGAGGTCTCACGGAAGAATATTCCTGAGCACCATCGAGCCACATGATGCACATCCCCTAGAGACCTGGTCCAGTTTGTAATGAATGTTAAAGATATGAGGTGAGGCCCATGTGGCTGCTGCACAAATGTCATCTAAAGAAGCTCTGGTATGAAAAACCGCAGAAGCTGTTACAGCTCTACTTGAATGGGCTTTCACGGGACATGGAGGCTGAAGTCCCTTTAAATGATAAATAAAGGTGATACAACCTCTAAGCCATTTAACTAAGAAAACCTTAGAAACTGGGTTACCCAAAGAAAGTGAGGAAAAGGCAACACATAGTTGGTCAGATTTTCTGATATCCTTTCTTCTGTGAAGGTAAAAACTTAACTGCCTATGAACGTCTAGTAAGTGTAGACAGTACTCTCCCTTATTGGAGAAGTTAGGGAAAAAGACTGATAGGTGCAAGGACTGATTGATATTAGATTCTGAAACTACCTTTGACAAGAAGGAAGGATTAGTCCTGAGGGAAACCCTGTCCTTGTGGAATATCATATAGGGAGGCTTGCAAGAGAAGGTTTGAATTTCCAATACTGTTCTTGTGGAAGTAATAGCAAGTTTTCCATGTCAGAAATTTTTAAGTCACAAGTGGCTGAAGGTTTAAAAGGGGATAGAGTAAGTTACTGTAGGACTGAGTAAATCCCATGGAGCAGTGGGATCTTTAAATGGAGGTCTTAACATTAGGATTCCCTTCAAATAAGGCTTTACAAAGTTTATGTGACATAAGTAAAGAACTATCGAAACCCATATGGAAATTAGATATCGTGGCTAGATGGAACCAAATGGTAGAGGCGGAAGAGCCACATTGATAAAGAACATACAGAAAATCCAACACTTTATCCACTGGAGCTGTGTAAGGGTCAAAGTCATTGTTAAGAGCCCATCTAGCAAATTTTTCCCATTTACTCAGGTATAGTTTCCTAGTAGAAGGTTTGTGATGGGCCAAAATGATTTGTCGGACTGGTGAGGTAAGAACAGAATGCCTGGCAATCACGGAAATTGGAGAAACCAAGCAGTGAGCTTGAGATGTTGGAGATTCAGATGAACCACACCATCTGGATGAGATAATAGATCTAGAGTTGGGTCCAGATAACAGATCTGGAGTTGGGTCCAGAATCCAAAGTTTCCAAAGTAAATGAGGCACAAGAAGGGAAACTAAACCTGCCAAGGCCAGAACGGAGCAATTAGGATTATTGTGTTCTCCAACCTCTTGGCTTTCTGTAGAAACCAGTCGAAAAGCTTCCAGATATACAGATTCCTCTGAGGAAGGCTGGAGGGAAGTCCAGCCACCTCTATTGTTTCAGGATTTCCAGGATGTCTCCGAAGGGAACATCACCAGAGGGTGACCTTGGAACCTTCCCCCTCATCAAAAACTGTATCCTCAGTGAAGGACTCTTCCGGGGAGTCTAAGTGCTTCCTCTTGCACTTTTTCTTTGCAGGTACTTCCTCCAGGGGATGTTCTGGGAAAGTATGCGAAGAGGAAACCACCAAGGTGGGTCTCTCCTGAGGCTCTTGTGCCCCCTGTCCCAGGGATGATGCTGACACAGTAGGTCTGGTCGAGGGGGATACAGATGTTTGGCCCGACAGGGATGGCAAGGACTGGGAGTCCACAATGGACAAGGCCTTCTCCATGATCTGGAAGGCCGCCACCTAGTAGCGGGATGGGAGCCCGGAACCAAAACAGACTCCTTAGGAACCATGGTCTCACCATGCACTGAGGCAGCGGCCTCCGAAGCAGAAGCCTGGGTCAAGCCAACAAATGTCAAAGCAGAGAGGGGCATGGAAGGCTCCGAAAAAAAAAGAAGTCAAACCCTGCCCCTTGGAACTGCCAACGAAGTCTCGACCGGAAGGCCTCCGATCCGATAGACTGGAGGACATCAAGGCAATTTTGGTTCCAGAGAAAAGGGTCTTTCTAGAACAGAGACATTCAAAGATGGGCAGGTTGGTGCCAGGGGCTCCAAAGACTCAACTGGAGTTGGAGGAAGATGATGAGATGGTGTGAAAGAGGGACAGGTCCCGGTGACGAGTTGGCTGGGAACCAAAGATGGAGGTAATCCCCTCACCATCAAGAGCTGGTCCACCAGCCTCATGTCCGATTCTGAGAAGCACTTAGTGGATCGAGCAGAAGGAGACTAGGTGGTCTCGGTTCCATGAATGGACTAGATGGTCGGTCCACAAATGGATCAACCAATGGAGAATATGTGGTTCTAGGTAGTGTCCTGAATGAAGTCTGTTTCGGTTCTGACAAAACCTCTTGTGTTGAAGCTTTAGGTGTCCGTTCCAAGGAAATTGTTGGTGCCGAATCACTTTTGCCCATATGTGCCAAGGAAACTGTTGAGACCAAAGGCTGTTTGTGTAATTTTACAGATGTTTCCATTGAACTGCTCAGTACTGAGTGAGGCCATTTCTTTGGTTTAGAGAAGAGGAGGAAGAGCTGGCTTCAGTCTTCGGACCAGATACGGACTCTTCAAACTCTCCTTTTAAGAATCCTTTTAAAGGAAGCATATTTTCCCGCTCAGTTAAAGTCCTGGAGGAGAAAGCATGACAGATGGCGCAATCCTCTTGCAGGTGGACAGCACCCAAGCAATATACACAACATACATGCCCATCTGAATACGGCATCTTTCTTTCACACTTTTGGCACGTCTTAAAGCCAGAGGTACCCTCTGAAGGTTTGTCAGCCATACAGAAAAAAATAGGCCTAACCTGGAAAAGGTGAAACACGTACACTCACTGGTTTATACAGGGAACAATAAAGATTTTTTTTTTAATTTAAATGGAGAAGGAAGAAGTTAACAACTACAGTAGCCAGAAATACCTCAAGAGGTAAAAGAAGTACCAGCAGTAGTACATTAAGAAAACTACCAAAAGGTAGAAGAAAAAAGGTAAAGGGATCACTCGCACATTCTAGATGGAAAGGAGGAACGGATAGAAAAGCTATACAGAACTAAGGAGAAAAGAGAAATGGAAGAAAAACTTACTAAAAATAACACCAAAGCTCGAGAGAGGCTGAACACGTCTCACACACAGAGTGGCAAACATGACGTGAGGTAATTTACAGAGGAGCATTATGGGTAGAGCCTAGCTTAAGAGTTTGGAAGGCACGAGCTAAAGTACATGGCTGAGTGGGTTCAGAGGCTCAGAACAGAGCACACAGTCACGGATTAAGTGAAGACGGACAACATCAGATTTACTGTTATTACGGTGCAGTAAATTCCACCAAGATGAAAGGCAGTGTGTAACTGAGATAAATTACAGGTTTACATACAGACAAAAATAAAAACAGGGTTAATGTGTTATCTGAAAATGTGCTCAATTTGCAGAGTAGAGTTTTTTTCCACAAATAAGAACTCACACATCACAAGCAGAAAATTTACAGAAATGCAAAGTGCAATGCAGCTGTGGAAGTTCACACAAAGAATACACATCACTGTACCACAGGCAGAAGTTAGCTCTGATGCTTCACAAATCTTTGCTTTCCAATTTGATCCTTGGCTGGTGTGGTTTCTCCACAGAGTTTGCATGCCCTCTGTATGTATGATTTTGCCAGGCAATCTACCTGCAATAAAACGGTATCCTGTTTGGGTATGCCCTGTGTCTATTTAGTGCTATCCAGTGGACTACAGGCCTATTACATTAACAGCAGTGGCAGGGAAATATGAGGAAAAATCCTGAGGGGAAGGAGTTTCACTTTCCTTAACTACAATCTCTGACAGCAGCCAACACAAGTTCATAGGCAGAAAAAATTGTATGCAAACTCTGTTCCAATTTTTATGACTAAGATTCAGGTGAACTTGACAGGGTGTATTAAAGACACTGTCTAATTGGACTTCATGAAGGCCTTTGACTCGCATGGCTACCTGAGGAACAAACTGGAGGTGAGCATGTGTGTGCGTAGGGGGGACCAAAACTGAGGATTATGACTGTTATACAGTTCAATGTTAGAACACAGTCAGGTATGACAAGATTATGTCAGCAAAAAGGAGATTAGCTAGTGCATTACCACAGAAGTCAGTCCTGGATCTCGTACTCCTCAGGGTTTTGGTTTCACATAAATCTGCAGAAGCACAGAACAGGATCACTATCTTCTGCAATGACACATACACATGTGAAGCAATGGAAAATGGGGGATGATTCTAAGAAAAGGTTTGGAAAACCTGAGAAAGTGGGCAGAAAAATGGCATCTCAGACTCAGTGCAAAGCACTAAACTTGTGCCACAACAGTCTTTCTGTGAAGTAACAGCTGGAGAGAGTGGAACTGCTAGTAAGGGAACAGGAACAGGATCTGGGGTGCCCGTTATAGCTGGACTGGACTACAGGGAGCAGCAAATGGAATGATGAGGTGTATACTTATGAGGACAGACTTAGGTTCATAGGTTCATACTAGGCTATCTGCCCGAGGGCATTTACAAGCCTAGCCCATCTTTTTGTGGCTTACGCCACCCCTTTAGTATGGGGAACTATACCCATTATTTTGCTGTGCCTCTGTCGAGCAGTGACACTGAGGTAATCCCTGGGGTATATCTGCGATCTCCCATCCATTGGTCAAGATTTCTCTTGAACAAGGCCAGCGAGGTGCTCTGCCTCACATGTACCGGGATTTTGTTCCACAGCATAGGGAGTCTTTGGGTGATGAATCTATCCCTCCAGCACGTCCTATTAATAGGCGTGTCGAGGTTTAAGTCCGTGGCTCCTTTGGCTCTGATGGATCTAGATTTTTGAGGTGAAGCATATTCATCAAATCTGGGTTTGACATGGCCTTGTATGTTAGGCAAAGGTCACCTCTGAGCAAGTGGTAGCGACTGAATAGAGCTGGAGTTCTTTCAGTCGGGCAGCATAGGACAGATTTTGAGACCCTTTATCCTTTTGGTGAGGAACTTTTGTGGCCTCTCCAGCTGCTGCAAGTGTCGGGTCAGATACATTCCGAATGGGGCATTGTACTCAATCATTGGTCTGATGAGTGATGAGTAAAGGGAGACTATGACCTCCCTTGATCTAGATGAGAATCCCTTCATGATAAGGTGGGCAATGTAGAAGGTCTTCCTAACTACTTTAGCTACATGGGTGTCGAATGACAGACTACTATCAACCTGGGTCCCCAGGTCCCTGATAACTTCTTCTGTGCTCAGTGGATTGCCACCTATTTGGTAGCTAGGGGTAGCCTTGTTTTTCCCGAAGGGTATGACTATGCATTTTTTGGCATTTAACTTTAGGCCGTGGCTCTGGCACCAGTTATCCGCTTCTGTGAGACCCTTCTGAAGGATATCTGTGTCAGATGTGTTTTCTACTATGGCCCAGTTTGCAGTCATCTGCAAACTTTGTCAGCCATAACCCTCCTGTGTTTGCTTGTACTTGGAAAAGTAGATGCCAAACAAGAGTGGGCCCAGGACTGAGCCCTGTGGGACACCACTTGTGACAGGCTTTGAGTCTGACATGGCGCCAGCAACTCTGACCCTGTGGGTTCTGTCACTCAGCCAGTTTGCAACCCATCTTGTGATGTATGGGTTAACATTTAAGCTGATGAGTTTTTCAATGATACCCGAGTGGGGTATTGTATCGAAGGCCTTAGCCAGATCGAGGTAGGCTGTATGGACTGCCTTTCCCTCATCAATGGCTTTGGTGACTGTTTGAAAAAGTCAACCAAGTTTAAAAGGCATGATCTGCCTTTGACAAAGCCAAACTGGGTTGGATCCAAAGTCTGCAAATTCCCTATGTCTTTATTTATGAGGTCCATTATGATCCTCTCCATGGCTTTGCAGATAAGGCTTGTCAAGCTAATGGGCGGTAATTTCCAGGGTCTGTGGAGGCACCGCCTTTGTGAAGTGGGACCACAGTTGCAGTGCGCCACTCCTGGGTGTATCCAGAGGTAAGACTTTGATTAAACAGCTGTCCTAGCTGTGGGTTTAATTCCTCATTGAGTTCATGGAGCACACAGCCGGGGACACCATCAGGTCCCATGGATGCTGTGTTTTTTGCTTTGGAGAGAGCAGTTCTCACTTGGGCGCTGGAGATGTTTGGGGGGCTGCACTCGTTTGGTATAGATATCTCTCCTTTTGTGGGGGAGGGGGGGAGAAGTTTGCACTGAACCTGTCAGCCAGTATGTTGGCAATGTCTGTAGGATCAGCAGGGCAGTTAAATTAATGCACTTCAGCAGCAGAGAGTAGATGTTTCCACACTACTGTGCCCTGGTCAGGCTGCACCTTCAGTAATGGGAGAATATCAGACTGCTGGAAAAAGGCCAGACAAAAACTGCATTAAAGGTGAATAGCACAGAAGAAAAATGACATGTTCAAAGGGTAGTAGGAGCATTAGAGGTCAGAACAAACACAGAAGCATGTTATTAGTGTATATCACTACACGGAGATGAAAATTCATCTTAAAGGAAAGCATAAAGGGGTAGAGAGGCACAAGGAACAGACTATAGACACCTCCAAAAGCACTTCTTCGCAAGAGAGCTGTGGAATAGGACAAGTGCAGAAAGGGCAAGAATAAAGGTAAGGGAAGGCAGGGCAGTTAAATTAATGCACTTAAAGAGCAGACTGCATAAGTTTAACATCTTCTCCTGCCATCATGCCAGTGCAATTTAATGGAATGCAGTGCTGGACACCTCTTTTACAAGAAACTATGATTAATGGAAGTTAAACAGTAAGGGGGGGGGGGGGCAGACTGACATAAATGGAGGTTAACTAAAAATATGTACAGGCAATTAGCAGATGTGGGCTTAAACAAAAACAAGTGGTCTGCAATCCAATCCACGTAAGTAATAATTAGAAAGTACAGTTGTGTACATTCACCATAAATGTAGATGTTCAAGTGTATTCACTGTTCCAGTCATCACACTTGGGTTATCTGCCTGCAGGTAGCCCTCAGTCAGCCTGAATACCAGAGACTTGGTATTTCTGCATCGGTTGCTGTCGCTGCAGGACTGACATCAGGTCGTCAGGGGTATAAAAACAGGCAGCCGATACCATTACATCAGTTTTTCTTGCCCCAAATGTCAGGAGCCCCCAAAATAGGGAGCTAAGTTATGGTGGGGAAACACCACCAGTAAAAAGTAAATACCAATACCAATATCCTTGAAAGGGGTGAATAATAGACATAGAGAGGGAACAGAGAGAGAGACAAGAGGGCTGGAGGGAAACGAGGACTGCAACAGTGAATACACTTGAACATCTACATTTATGGCAAGTGTACACAACTGTACTATGTTGGGTAGATTCCCAAAGCTGAAAAAGGGTGGAGGCAGTCAAGAAGAGTTGGGGCTGGCTAGTATGCCTTGCAGGACTGCTGTTGCAAAACCCACCCTGGATTTGGAAAAGATAGGCAGGTGGTAATGCTTGGTGAATGTGTGTACAGAACTCCAGGTAGCAGCTTCCAGGATGTCCCTGGTAGGGACTCCCCTGAGGAATGCTGTAGAGGTAGAAGTAGAACTAGTGTAATGTGTTCTGGCCCCCTGAGTGGTTGGCTTCCCATGGTGCTTGTAACATAAATGGATGCAGTGTGCTTATCCATTTGGAAATTGTTTTGAAATGGCCTTGCCATGTGCCCCTGGTGCAAAGCTGACTAGTAATGGGTCAGATTTCCTGAAGAGCTTAGTCCTATCAAGGTAGAATTTGAGCTGTCTGTGCACATCCAAGGAGTGCAGGATCCTTTTATTTTGGGGATTAGGGAAGAAAGTTGGCAAATGGATAGGATTGGTTGAGAGCCACACTGGACACCACTTTAGGCATAAAGGAAGGGTTAGTCCTGTGGGAAACCCTGTCAGCATGGAAAATAATGAAGGGTTCCACAGCCATAAGTGCTTGTAGCTCAGACACTCTTCTAGCTGAAGTGATGGCGGCCAGAACCAAGGTTGTTTTCCAAGAGAGGAATTTTAACTCTTCTGATGCTGCAGACTCAAAGGGGGAAAGCGTGAGCTTTTCCAGTATAAAGTTAAGGTCCCAAGCAGGGGTGGGTGCTCTCCTTGGTGGCCTTAATTTGTTTGCCCCTCTCAGGAACTGTTTGATAAGAGGGTGAGAGAAGAGAGGTGGCTCAGTGTTGTAATGAGCTACAAGCACTTATGGCTGTGGAACCCTTCATTATTTTCCATACTGACAGGGTTTCCCTCAGGACTAATCCTTCCTTTATGCCTAAAGTTGGGAGGGTGGCCTAATGGTTAAGGTGTTTGCCTTTCAAACACAAGGTGCAGGGTTTGAGTCTCACAAGGGATAACTGGCTAGGTTTAAAATGGCTCGCAAGGGCAGTTAGCTTAGTACTAATCTATGAACCTATGGCAGGAGAAGTGGATCTTAATGGAGGAGAAGGAGAGACACCTGTGGAGTAGATCTGCTAAGTAATCCAAGATTAGAGGCAGGGGGGCAGAGTTGTGTCCTGTCCTTTAGATTGAATCCAGGAGCAGTATCTTTTCCACTTACCAGCATAGGACTTCCTTGTACTGGGTCTTCTGGCTTCAACAATGATGTCCAGCACCTGCTTGCTTTGGCTGGTTACTGGGGGAGAATTCAAGGAATAAGCCAGGCTGCAAGATTTAAGGTTTGCAGTTGTGTGATACAAGATCTGTCCCCCCCTGCTGAGAGAGCAGGGTTGGGTTCTGGTGTAGGTGCCAGGGTGGCACCGGTGACAGGCTGCGCAGGAGTGGGTACCACTGCTGGTGTGGCCAGTCCTGGGCAATCAGAATTGTCCTGGGTCTGTCCTGTTTTATCTTGAGCAATACTCTTGAGAGAAGGGGCAGAGGGGGAAATGCATAGATTGAGAGATTTACCCACTGGAAGTATAGGGCATCCACTTTCCAGGCCCTACTGTGAGGTGTCCTAGAGCGGAATTTGCTGAGGTGGCGATTGCAAGGGGAGGCAAAGAGATCCACCTCTGGGTTCCCCCATTTCTGAATCAGAAGGTTGAAGGTGTTGGGCTCTAATTGCCACACGTGTGGGTCTAGGAGATTTCTGCTTAAGTCGTCTGCCAGTGAGATTTGTTTGCCTGGCAGGAATTGAGCTTGCAGATGGACCTACATGTCCAAGGCAGTGTTCCACAGGGCCATGGCTAGCCTGCAGAGTGGGTAAGAGTGGGTTCCCTGCTTGTTGATGTACCACATAACTGTGGTGTTGTCTGTTTTTATTAGCAGGTGTCCTGGTGAGAGTAGGGATCTGAAAACTGTCAGAGCATGCTGCACAGCTAGCATCTCTTTTTGACTGATGTACAGATGAATTTGACTTTGGCTCCAATGGCCCTGAATCCACTTGCCGTCCATGTGTGCCCCCCAGGCATAGTCTGATGCATCTGTGGTTAGGGTCTGGGCGGTGTGGGGTTGAGTAAAGGGCAGTCCCTTGTTGTGGTTGCATGCTGCTGCCCACCAAAGAAACTCTGTCCTGAGATAGGGTATGATAGGAATGACGGTTTCCAGGTCCTGAGAATGTTGGCATCAAAGACTTTTTAAGTACCATTGAAGTTTCCTCATATGCAGTCTGGCATATGGAATTAGTAGGATGCATGAGGCCATGAACCCTAGGGCCTGCAGGATTTTCCTTGCGGATAGCTGGGTTCTGGTGGCCATTTGAGTAAAATAGTCTGTCAGACAGGCTTGTTTTTCTGGAGTGAGGAATGCCATCTGGGATGCTGTGTCCAAGCTTGCTCCCAGGAACACAACATTTTGACTGGGGACTAGTTTTGATTTCTTTTCGTTGATGGAGTATCCCAGGGAAGTTAGAAGGTTTTTTTACAAATGTCAGGTGCTGCAACAGCATTTTCTGACTGTCTTCCTGAATCAGGCAGTCGTCCAAGTACGGGTAAATATGAATATTTCTCTGTCTGCAGTAAGCAATGGCTGGAGCCAGGCATTTTGTGAATACTCTGGAAACAGTGAATAAGCCAAAGGGAAGTGCAGAGGACTGATAATGTATAGATCCTGCCCTGAAGCGTAAATATGTCCTGCATGACTCCCTTATAGGGATGTGCAGATAGGCTTCTTTTAAGTCTAGGGTGACTAACCAGGCATCTTTGGCTAGCATAGGTAGAAGGTGCTGCAGGGTGAGCAGTTTGCACTTTGGTACCACCAGGAAGGTGTTGAGAATTGAAAGATCTAGGATTGGCGCCAAGTGTCCTCTTTTCTGGGTACCAGGAAAAGTCTGGAATAGAATTCTTGACCTATCTGTTCCGCAGGAACAGGCTGAATTGCCCTTATAGACAGCACGGCTTGAACTTTGTTTTGTGCCTCTGCCCACTGGTTTGGAGGAATGTCTGGGAACCCTTCTGGGATTGGCAGTGAGTGGAAGCAAAATATGTACACCTGGGATACAATGATGAGGACCCACCTGTCTTTGGTGATGGAAATCCAGTCTTTTGCATGAAGGGCAAGTTTTCCTCCTAGGGGCACAAGCAGTTGGGCAAAGGTGGGGAGTGGAGCTGCGAAGTCATTGGAAATTCTTTCCGTAAGGGGGTGGCTTAGCACTCCCTGCTTTAGAGGTGGAGGCATTCCACTGCTTAGATCTCTGCATACCCTGAAATTGTAGTCTGGGGGGTTTGTTTCCCCTGGGTCTAGTTTGAGATAGCCTTGAGGGGGCTGGAAAGGACCAATGTTTTGAGGGGCAATGCCTACTGAATCTAGGAGGCTGTACTTGCAAGAATTCTTTGACTGTCTGCATAGATTTAGCTTTTTCTTCCATCTTTTTAAGAACCTCTTCTGCTTTGGTGCCAAACAGACTGTCCTTGTTCAAAGGAACATCTAATAACTTCGATTTGACATGGTCTGGCAAGGTCTGCTCCTTAAGCCAAGCATGCCTTCTCAGTACAGAACCAGTGACTGCTGCCATGCAAGATGCTTCTAGGGTGTCAAAGTCACACTGCAATGTATGCTTGCTGACTTGGTTTGCAGAATGCATAAGCTCTTGCAATTCTTTATTTTCTGCACAGTCTGTACAGGTTGCTATTTGTTGCTTAATAAGTTCCATAATATGTTGTTGGTACTTCAGCATGTGAAACTGGCAATTCAAAGCCCTAATGGCAAAAGTTGCAGAGGTATATACTTTCTTACCCCATCTGTCCAAAGCTCTGGAATCCCTGTCCAAAGGGGTGGGATCCTTAGCTGTAGTTGCTTTGATATCTTTAGGCCCCTGGGAAATGAACTCTGGGTCAGCAATAGGATTTTTGAAAAGGAATTTGTGAGAGGCAGGTACTCTGTAGTACCCGTCTGGTTTCCTAGGAGCAGGGGGTAAAGTATTAGGAGTAAAACTGGATTCCATAAAGACATTATCGACAACTTCCAGGACTGGGGGTATTGCTAAAGGCTTACTTTGTGGCAAGTCCAGAAATTCTCCGAGTCTCTTTTTGGGCTGAGGATAGTCTTGGCATTCCCAATGAAAATGCTCTCTTAAAGTATGTATGTTTCACCAAAAGAAAAATCCTTTGGATGATAGACAGAGGGAATGGATTCCTCTGCATCTGAATTCTCATAAGCAGATAAGGGCATGTCTTCACAATCAGAACCCTCAGGGTCAACGGACTCTTGGTCTGTTGAAGCTGCTGGGGACTGATCTCTTTTTCTCTTAGCAAGGGAAGACTGACGTCCCCTAATCAGAATAATAAGGTCTTCTGCCATTCTAAGCATTTGATGTTGTGGCAAGGGAGCAGGTGCATGCACTTTGGTCATCAGTTTTCTAGGAGTAGCGCATACTTTTGGCCTTAGAAACTCGGTAGTTTTAGACAGAACTGAAGTCGTCGGTTTGTGTTGAACATCAGCAGTGCAAAGAACTTCCTCAGAAGCCGGTGCCTGCTTAGTAGCTCTGGACCCATCCAAGGTAGAGACATCCGCAGGTTCCATAGTCGAAGAAGGGTCTCGCTGCATATTGGACTCCGAACAGGTCTCAGTAGAGGCCTGCAAATCCACTGAAGCGGGCATCAGGGGCTGTGAAAGCACCTCACTGAGTACCGGCGAACTGGCGACTAGCTAAATGGAAGCGTCGTCGGCAGCTTTGGACCTGTGATCTTTATCCTTACGATTTTTTTGAATATCGGTAATCGGATGGCTTACCGAAGCCATTTTGGAATACGGAGATCGAGAATTAAAGTATTTAGCGACAAAAAGGGCCCAACTGCGAATGGTTCGAGTGTTGAACAAGGCACAAAACCAACAGCGAGGTATGTCGTGGTCTGGGCCTAAACAGATGACGTAGTAAGAATGAAAATCTCGGTGTGGTATTTGCTTTCCAAAGGCAAGACAATTGTTAACTTTTTCTGACATCGATTAGAGCAAGAAAAAAGGATCCCCAATGGGGTACTTAGCTTTAGAAGACTTCAGGATGATTCAGGATGATTCAATTCGTAAACGAAATCTCAGGAAGCGGCCGACTGGTACTCGTGCAAACTGCTTCTGCTTCGAGCTCCTCGGCAAAAAAGACTGATGTAATGGCGTTGGTTGCCTGTTTTTATACCCCTGACGACCTGACGTCAGTCCTGGAGCAACAGCTACTGAGTGGAAGAAATACTAAGTATCTGGCATTCGGGCCGACTAAGGGCTACCTTGCAGGCTGATAACCCAAGTGTGATGACTGCAACAGTGAAACATGAAGAACATCAACACTGTACAAAAACACTGTACAAAATTTTTGAGATATTTACTATCTAAACCTAGATTTAATAGGGGGTATAATGCCAAACACACACTGTACACGTGGTTTACATGAACTAGGAATGTTAACTTTGAGGTCTTTAAAAAACAGTCTGAGCATGCCATTCAGATGGTGGCAGAAGTTTCAAAGCAGTTGGGTGGTGGAGTGAAGTCAGCAAATGGAAAAAAATAATAATTTACTTTGTAAACTGGGCCACCACATAGCTGACACAAAGGAACTGTAATCTTCCTAGACCATGCGGATTATTATTACAGGCAATGCACAGGGTTAAGTTGTTCATACAAGCAATCTACAATCTTGTTTCAGATTATGGGGTAAAGTAACTAAACACCCTAAATCCAACCATCATGTGCTGGCATGGAAATCTGCAGTATGACTGTACAAATGGAAAGTTCCTAACCTTTTCAGGTAAAACAGGAGATTCACATTCATACCCCCAATTTTTTCAGGGAGAGGGTCAGGATCATGAACAAAACAGTCCCGCAATACCAAACTGTAGCAGGACAAACTAATGTTAATTCGGGTTTGGGGCACTTCACACCACATGAAAAATATATACATTATAGGCTTCCCAGTGGCATACAGCATCGATTTATGTTCACTCACAAGTCTGTCACTGTAAATACAGCTAAGAAATGGAAACAGAAACACACTAATAACACAGTTTCAAAGGAAAGGACCAATCCCTGGAGCTGGGAAAGCAGTCAGTGTTTTCTCTTGACTCAAAGCACTGCAGTTATCTGCTCCAAACCTACTAGGTATCCTTCATGAAGGGAAACAGTTGCTCATGGAAGGACATCTCTGACTTCTTCTGAAGGTACAATGAATCTGACCGAATTTGGAACCAGTGCAGATAAAAGTTCTGTGATCCCACCAAATTAAGTACTGCATTTCCAGTAAAGTTTACTTTATAGCAATTTTACTTTTATTTCATTCACATTTTTATTTCTGAAGTTATATTACTGCATACTTCAAAACTGTAGTAAAAGTAATAGTAGTGTTGATAGGTGAATATTTTATTATGTGTTTCAAAAAAGAAGTTATGTACTCACCATAACGTTCCATCTGAGTAATTATACTTCGTTTTCTGCAACCTGTGGGTATTCGGATCCATATCGGATCCAAGCCGGCAACATTTTACAAGCATCTGCTTCAAGCTCCTCCCCTTACCCATAATCCCTCACATCTCCTACCTTCCCTCAGATCGAGTTTGCCACTATCCAAACTATCAGCAACTCAATAACAGTGCTAACCTAGAACAGGTTCGAGGGAAGGAGGGCGGGACGGCTGCAGAAAATGAAGTATAACTACTCAGATCGAACGTTATGGTGAGTACATAACTTCTTTATCTGAAGTAGTTAACTTCATTTATCTGCAACCTGTGGGACAGAGTCCCCAGCTACCAAAACCCCTGGGAGGCCCTCATGGAAGGCTATTACTGAGCACCGCAGAGCCAAAGGATGCTCTCCCTCTAGA
This sequence comes from Protopterus annectens, assembly GCF_019279795.1. NCBI lineage: Eukaryota > Metazoa > Chordata > Ceratodontiformes > Protopteridae > Protopterus > Protopterus annectens. The sequence continues at coordinate 852,844,736 of NC_056730.1, forward strand.
GATCAAATCCAACTTATAATGAGAAATAAATGTATGTGACCTTGCCCAGGTCGCTACTGCACAGATATCATCCAGTGAAACCCTGGACCATAAAGCAGCAGAAGTTGCCATAGATCTGGTAGAATGAAACTACAAAACACTACACCAACCAGGAAAAATAAATAAATGAACCACAAAGCTGAGAATGGGGAAACAGATATTTTACTGTATAAAAGACTCAGTAAAAATATACAAAAGTAAGTGGTTTTGTAAGGCACACTGACCAAACTTCATCAGACAATGGTTTACCCCGGGTATCACTTCTGTGTCACTGTTAGACAGAGGCACAGTATACTAACCTTGAAAAAGGGCATATCAAAATTAATTTTCAAATGGGTGGTGAAAGCCAAACATACTCTGGCTAGGCTTATAAATGCCGTAGGGCAGATAGCCTAGTATGAACCTATGAACCTATAATAAATTTATTGAGTCTTTTATACAGTAAAATATCTGTTTCCCCATTCTCAGCTTTGTGGTTCATTTATTTATCTGGTAGAATGAGCTTTAACAGGACCAGGCGGGGACAGACCTTATCCTTATAGACTTGCAGTACACATTGTGTTATCCATCTAGCTAAGGAGACTTTGGATATGGCTTTGCCCAGAAAGGGTCTAGAAAAATGACACGAATAACTGGTCAGACTTACAAAAGAGTTTAGTCCTATGTAAATAGAAATGAAGCTGTCTATGAACATCTAGCAAATGCAGTTTATCTTCACCCTTGTTCTGAAAATTTGGAAAGAAAACAGGCTTTCGGTAAGAAAGAAGGGTTTGTGCGGAGCAAAACCCTGTCTTTATGAAAGATCAAGTAAGGGGGCACAGCAGACAAACCTTGGATCTCAGAAAGTCTTTTGGCCGAAGTAATGGCCAATAGGAAAGCTGTTTTCCAGGATAAGAATTTCAAATCTACTGACGCTGCTGGTTCGAAGGGTGGGGGGAGCAACTAGCACCTGCAGAATTAGGGTAAGGTCCCAAGGAGGAACTGAATCCTAAACTAGAGGACATAAAAGAAAGATGCCTTTCAGAAAAGCTTTACACAGTCTCAAAGAGACCAGAGCATTCATATTTTCACTGACATGAAAATTAGAGATGGCCGCCAGTTGTATTTTTACAGTGGAAGAACTAGCCCTTTGTTGGAAAATATTGGCCAAAAACTCCAACACCGCAGGAACCGGGGCTGTAAAGGGATCTAGGTTCCTCTGAGAAGCCCAAATAGAAAAGCGTTTTCATTTGCTGCGATAAACCTTCCTAGTGGAAGCTATGTGGGATGCCACCAGAATAGTCTTTGCTGAAGATGACAGACCGGGAGTCCTAGCAATCAGGGGAACTGGAGCAACCAAGCTGTCAGCTTGAGGCTGTCCAGGTCAGGTGGACAGATGCCCGAGGGATGAGATATGAGATCCGGGCAAGGATCCAGAATCCAAGGAGGAGTTAGAACATGAGACCAGACGAAGGGGAACCACACTTGACGAGGCCAGAACGGGGCAATGAGGATCACTTTGCACCCCAGTCGGCAAGCTTTCTGAAGAAACTTCGGAATAAGAGGTAACGGGAGTAAGCAAACAGTAACCCAGGAGGCCAAGCATGGACGAGAGCATCTCTGGGGAAGTCCCCTAGTGAGGGGATCAGAGCGAAGAACTCACTGCACTTCGCATTGGAAGGAGATGCAAAGAGATCGCAGCAAGGCTGACCCCATGCAAAGAAGATCTCCTCCACTATCGATTGCTTCAGAGACCACTCCTATGGCATTAGAATAGCCCAACTCAGTCTGTCTGCAAAAATGTTTGAGCGTCCCGGGGATGTGCGTTGCAATCAGAAACTGACTGGTGGAGATTGTCCACTCCCACACACTCATAGCCTCGCGACAGAAAGGGTAAGATCTGGTTCCTCCTTGTTTGTTGATGTACCAGACAACAGACATGTTGTCTGACTGAACTGCAATCGTCCCCGGGGAAAGAACAGCGTGAAAGGCTTGCAACGCTAAAAGCACTGCCCTCATCTCCAGAACACTGATATGGAATCTGGTCTCAGTCTGGGACCACGTGCCTTGGAGCGTCCTCCCCAAATAGTGCCCCCACACCTGAACTGGGAGGCGGCCGTGGTCACTGTGGCTTGGGTTGTGGGTGTTATGAAGGGACCTGCCAAGATTTCCGGCGATTGGAGCCACCAAAAAAGAGACATCTTGCAGGCTCTGCTGATTCGTATTGGATAGTCCATGGGGAAGTCTAGCTAAGACCACTGTACTGCCCGGGTCCACTGAAGCACCCACATGTGAAGGCGCACACAGGGAAGGATTGAGATTGCTGCGGCCATGGAGCCCAGGGCTCAGAGAACATCACTCGCCATTGATAGCCTGGGGCCGAGGATCACTGATACATGGACCCGTAGACTCTGGACCCTGTCTAGTGTGAGAAAGACTTGCAATTGTAGGGTGTCCACCCATGCCCTATAAATTCTAAGGTCTGTGTCAGGTTCAAGCAGGACTTGGAGATGTTGATGGTAATCCCTAGTTTGACTGCAAGATGCAGGAAGGAATCTATGGTCATGCAAAGTAGACGTTTGGTGGCAGCAGCAAGGAGCCAATCGTCTAGGTAAGGAAACACCTGAATTCCCTGAAGCCTCAGGTGAGCTGCTACAAGTGCCATAACCTTGGTAAACACCCTGGGGGCTGTGGTGAGACCAAAGGGTAGGGCTCTGAACTGGAAATGACTGGCTCCCAGTTGGAAGCAAAGGAATCCCCTGGAGCTTCTGCGAATTTTGATATGGTAATAAGCATCCTGAAGGTCTACTGAGCACATCCAGTCGCATTCTCGGAGGTAAGGTAGAATGGACTGCAAGGTGACCATCTGGAATTTTTGCTTGGCTACGGTCAGGTTCAGGGTTGACAGGTCCAATATGGGCCTGAGGTCCCCCGTCTTTTTGGGCACTAAAAAGCACCTGGAGTAAATGCGTAATCCGGACTGATCTGGGGGGTACTGGTTTGATGGCACGATTGCGAAGCAGCTTTGAAATCTCTTCTTCTGCGGTCTCCCTTTGAGTGGGTGGAACATCTGGGAGGCGTTTTGGTTGGACAGGTGGAACATCCGGGAGGCGTTTTTGGCTGGATGGGCGGGGCAACGAACGGGATGGAGTAGCCTCTGGAAATTATTTGGAGTGCCCAACGGTCCGCCGTAATTGACTCCCAAGCCGTTAAGTGCAATGACAATCTTCCCCCGACTGTCTCCAGAGTAGGACAGTCAGGCAAACCCCTCAGGGTTGCTGCATGGGTCTGTCTGAAAAGGTCTCCCTAGACCCAAAGTTCCTCGGCCCCCTCTGCCTCTGGGGCAGCGTCTGTCTTGTCCCCCTCTGTCTCTAGGGGATGAACTGTCCTGAGAGTCCCGGGAAAACTGAGATTTTCGGAACCACATCTTCTTTTGCCCTCTCTGATTCCTAGAAAAGGATCTTTGAGGGCTAAAGAAGCGGACTCTGACAACAGACAGTCTTCCCGTCCTTCTCGCTCTGGACCAGGGTGTCACGTACTGTCTTCCCGAACAGGGAAGAACCATCAAAGGGTGCATTTGTGACTGACGCCTTGAAGGGGTCCGCGAATTGACATAGTCTGAGCCAAGCGTGTCGCCTCATAGCTACACCAGTCCCAGCCGCTCCTTCCGTGGCATGGGAAAGAAGACGCATGGATGTGTTCGAAACAGACTTTAGAGTCGACATTTTCACTGAGAACAGCCGCTTGTCCTCTGGCGACAAAGACTCTGGGGGCGACACAGCGAACTCTGTGACTAGGTCTCACTGAAGTCGTATGACGTGTGCCAAATAATTCAGCGTTCGAATAGAAAATGCCGCTGAAGAAAAGACTCGCTTCCCAAATCAATCTACTGCCCTAGACTCAGTGTCCGGAGGGTGGACCGAAGAACTTTCCTGTGCCAATTCTCACTTGGTGGCAGTTGCAACCACCATAGGATCCACCGGGTATCCCTTGTACCAGGCCTGTCTGTCTGTGGGAGGAGAGAGGATCCTGTCCGGGTGTTTAGGTATTGGCTCTATGGTGTCAGGCTCCATCTATGCTCACGTGGTAATGAGATCCACTAAGAGATCTGCAGGAGGGGACACCGAGGATGTAGATGGGCCTGTGCCAAAGGCCTCCAGGAATACTGACTCATCCGTAGAGGGTTTTGGGCCTGACCAACCTCCCCTCTGGTGGAGGATCTCCATGATGTCTCCAAAGGAGACATCCTCGGGAGGTGACCTGGGGGAACCCTCATCTTCATCAAAGTCAGTATCTTCTCTGAGGGACTCAAGGGAGTCCATGTGCCTCCTCTTACACAAGTGCTTACGGGGACCCTCTTCAGTGGGTCTCTTTGAAGAAGGTTCGTAAGTCATGGGGGGGGTTCCACGATGGAATCCACCTGGGGGTCCCTCTGGCACAGGCTGTCCCTGGGACAAGCTGATGGAAGTCGTGACCAAATCCACGGGAGCCTGGGCGGAGTCCAAGGCAATGGACTGGGGTCTCAATCCTTGGGAAAGAACCCTTTCCCTATGTTGAACGCCGAAGGAGAGCGCACCTCTTTAGCAACTAGCAAGGAGGAAGCTCTCCCCAGCTCCGCTATGAGGATCGGAACTGAGGCCAAGGTAGCTGGGGTTCCGAAGGAATGGGCCGAAGACACCTCCATTCCCTCGGATCCGACTCCGCGTTCACGGCCCCGAGAGTTGCTCGGATCCGAACAGGTCTGATCCAAGGAACTCAAGGTAATCGCCGGCATTGAATTTGGAGAAACCGTCGGCACTGAACCCCCAGCTCCGAGGATCCTCATATCCATAAACCTCGAAACCGCAGGTCAGATCTAGGAATGAGAGATTGGATGGAAGAAGGGCATGGAGGTCCCCTCTCCAGCCGGAGAAGGGCCTGGCAAGACTCCCATTTGGATTTGGGTCCGAATGAACCTCCGTATCATCCTGTCCATGTCTAGCTCCGACAGACTCAGAGTTAAACGCAAAGAGGCGACCAACTCGGATCTGGCTGGTCGGTGCGATGAACCCGAAAAAGGCCTCTGATCCATGGGCTCAGTTGGCTCCAGGGAGAACCTCAGGGAGCTCGGGGAGTGGATCCGAGGAGAGGTAGTCCTGGTAACTTTTGTAGGCGGGCTAGGAAAGGGCTCCCGCTCTGGAAACCGCTTGCGGTGCCTTTCCCCTCTCTTGTCCTGTTTTTCTTTACTTTTAGTCCTCACATCAGAAGGCTTAGAGGGAGGTTGAGTCCCCGCCTGAGGGGGGGGGAGGGGTTGATCGGCTACTGGAGCCGAGGTCGAGGATGCCGTGTTCAAGGCAGAAACTGGCAGCAGGCCCTTAGCTACCAGCTTTGCCTTCCTTTCCTTCAAGGCCCTAGGGTTGAACCCTGCATACACACTACAAGGCAAAGATAGGTGGGGAACACCCAGGCAAATAACACACAGAGTGTAGCCATCAGCCGGTGAAAGCTTGTGGCCACACTCTGTGCATTTTTTAAAGGTTGGTTTTGGCTCCCCTCAGCCATCACAAAAACCCACTCAGCCAAAACTGAACCCAAAATTAACACACACACACACTAAGGTCGGGTTAGGGCCTACACACTACTTTACTTACTTTAACTGTTAAACTACTTTTTTTTTTTTTTTTTTTTTTTACAGAAAAACTGATGAACAACGAAGGGGAGGAAATGGATGACTATCGACCACACACAAACGCACTAAATATATCAGAAAAAAGCTTCCATTTACTACACCCAACTTGGAGGTAAAGAGACCACGATGCGTACGCATGAAGTGGCAAATGAGCTCTGAGGGAAGGTAGGAGATGTGAGGGATTATGGGTAAGGTGTGGAGCTTGGAGCAGATGGTTGGAAAAATGTTGCCGGCTCGGATCCAGTATGGATCAGAATACCCACAGGTTACAGACAAATGAAATTAACTACTTCAGATCACTAGGTTATGACTGTACAAATGTTACCTGTGTGTGTGCTAAAAAACAGTAAAGAGCTTTCAAGTCAACCTTAAAATAATAAATAATATGGCAGTAATTGCAGATATGTTGATTCTGTATGGCAGAAATTATAACTTTCATAAACTAAATAAAAGGAAAAACTGGAAGCAGACTACACCATATAATTTACTTGTTTGCTTAACTGATGTGACCTCAGCAGCAGAAGGGATCAAGCTATTCTAACTAGCATGTTGAATTAGAAGTTCTGTTCAAATTTCCTTACTGGGTTCTGCAGCTGTTTCTTCTTTTGACAGCAGTTGTGCCACTTACAATGCATGAGATGAAGCCTGGCACACATTTTTAAAATGAAAACCTCTGGTGTATCTTCTTTGATTTATTTATTTACTTATTTTATAAAGTTCTTAGTACATCTACTATAAAAATTTATAAAGACAAAAAAAAAAACATAAATACAAACATCTGAGAAAATCAAAACAAAACAGTAAAAGAATAGACATATTCTGAAACCCTCTAAATGGATTAATATAATTCTCCAGTACGTTTACTTAAAAACATGTCAGTTACAAAAAGACTGAATTACATGAGACTGACTGCGTCACCATAAAGGCATCTAACTAGGACTATGCCAATACAGTAAAAATGTAGCCATAAATTCACCTGCTGTAAATAAAAGAGCAAGTACAGTCCAACATCCAACCCATAGACAGAGTAACTTTTTTTGCTGATAAATATCTTGTGGAAATTTTCAAGAAGAAAACTGTTTGTTTAGTGAACATACAAATTCTCCAATAAGCGCAGGGTGACAAGTTTTTTCAGCACATTTTAAACTTTTTCTTTTTTGTACAGTCATTGATGTCCCACATATATTTTGCCCTCAGAAAAAAATAGATAGTAAATAAGGGGGTTTGTGTAGCATTTTTCAAGTTTCCAAGCAAACTAATCTGGTAAAGAAAGGTACCAAAGTAAGGAAGCTATAAACCGCCTCACATTAAGTTTTTATTCACAATTGAAAAATCTTGTTAGGACTAAACAGAACGCCTCACAGTTTTCTTAGATCTTTATACATATGGATATATAAAAATTTGCAAACATATGTATAAATTTATATGTACATGTGTGTGTGTGTGTGTGTGTGTGTGTGTGTGCACCACAGCATGTGACACCTACATTCCTGTAAAGTTGTTTTTCTTTTTAATTACATGCACGGAGCTCCAAGTAGCAGCTTCTAAAATGTCCTTGGTAGCCACCCCCCGTAGGAAGGCTGTAGTGGTGGCCGTGGCCCTTGTGGAGTGAGGCCTGATATTTTCATGAACTGTCTTTCCATGAAGAGAGTAGCAAAAGCGAATGCAATTTCCTATCCATTTTGAAATTGTCTGTTTGGAAATTGCTCTTCCTTGCACCCCAGTTGCATATGCTACAAAAAGCTGGTCAGTTTTTCTGCTAGTTTTTGTTCTGTCCAAGTAGTAGCGTAGTTGTCTGTGTATATCCAGGGTGTGCAAAAGCTTTTCCCCTCTATTCTGTGGATTAGGAAAGAACGTAGGCAAGTGAATAGCTTGGTTCAAAGATACCCTAGATACCACCTTTGGCATAAAAGTAGGATTGGTTCTTAGTGACACTCTGTCCTGGTGGAAAATAAGAAAAGGCTGCACTGCCATTAATGCTTGTAACTCAGATACTCTTCTTGCTGAAGTGATTGCCAGAAGGAATGCAGTTTTCCAAGATAGAAACTGTAGATCCGCTGATGCTGCTGGTTCAAAAGGAGGTAGTGTCAGTTTCTCCAGCACAAAGTTGAGATCCCAGGCAGGTAAAGGGGGTCTTCTTGGAGGTTTAATATTTTTTATCCCTCTCAGAAATTGTCTGAGGAGAGGGTGTGAGAAGATAGGTGGATCCATACTGTATTCTGCTTAGATTGCTGAAGCATGAATCTTAATGGAAGAATAGGACAGGCCATTGTGGAACAGTTCTGCTAAGTATTCCAGGATATGTGTTAGGTTTGCCACTGTGATATCCGTGCCCTTTGATGTGCTCCAAATGTGAAATCTCTTCCATTTAGCTGAGTATGTCTTCCTTGTGGAGGGCCTGCGAGCTTCCAGGATAATGTCCTTCACCCTCTGAGATAAGTTAGTTTGATTGGGGTTTAAGGAATTTTTCAGGTAGTTAGCTGCAATGTTTTCAAGTTGGGATGCAGGGTCTTGAAGTTGTTCTGCGTCAGAAGAAGAGGCCACAGGGGGAGAGGCCATGATTTTGTCTGAGACATGCTTCTCAATAATGGATACCAGTGTTGTCTTGGCCAGTCCGGAGCTATTAGTATCACTTTTGGCTGTTCCTCCCTGATCTTCAGTAGCACTTTGTACATCAATGGGAGAGGTGGGAAGGCATATACTGTTAGGGCATTCCAGCTGAAAGAGAGAGAGTCCACCCTCCAAGCTTGTGGGTGGTAAGTCCTTGAGCAGAATGTCTTCAGTTGGTGGTTGAGTGGGGAGGCGAACAGATCTATCTCCGGCATTCCCCATGTGTTTGTTATGAGCTTGAAGATGTCTGGATGCAGCATCCATTCGTGTGCATCCATGGTAGTTCTGCTTAAGTTGTCTGCTAATGCATTTTCTTTTCCTGGTACGAATTGGGCCTGCAGCTGGATATTGAGATTCAGGCATAGATTCCACAGATTCATAGCCATCCGGCATAGAGGGTAGGAATGTGTGCCTCCCTGTTTGTTTACGTACCACATGACCGTTGTGTTGTCTGTCCTTATTAACAGATGTCCTTGTTGGAGGTAGGGTCTGAAAGCCTCGATTGCATGCCTCATTGCCAGCATTCCCTTTAGGTTTATGTGCATGCTTAGCTGCCCTTGAGGCCATAGGCCTTGGATACATTTGTCCTCCATGTGTGCTCCCCATCCTCGGTCTGAGGCGTCCGCGGTGATGGTCTGCCTTGTTTTTGGTTTGTTGAAAGGCAACCCTCTGTTGGAATGGCATGCCTGAGCCCACCACAGGAATTCCTTTTGAAGGCATGGAATGATTGGTATCATGGTTTCTAAACTGTGACTGTGTTGAGACCATACACTCCTTAGGTACCATTGTAATTTCCTCATATGCAGCCTGGCATGTGGGATTAGAATTATGCAAGATGCCATGTAACCCAGGGCCTGCAGGACTTTCCTTGCAGTAAGCTGAGTTTGTCTTGACAGAGCCATGAAGTAATCTGGAAGTTGTTTTTGTTTTTCTTCTGTGAGAAAAGCCATCTGGGTGATTGTGTCCAGATCTGCACCCAGAAAGGTTATCCTTTGGGATGGTAGTAGTCTTGACTTTTGGATGTTGACTGTGTATCCCAAGGTCTGTAGCAGGTGTATGGCATAGGCCAAGTCCCTTAACAATTTTTTCTTGTTGTCCGCTTGTAGTAGGCAGTCGTCCAGGTATGGATAAATTTGAATTCCCTGAAGTCTGCAATGTGCAATTACTGATGCCAGGCATTTCGTGAATACTCTGGGTGCAGTAGATAAGCCAAAGGGCAATGCTGAGAATTGATAATGCTCTGATCCTGCAAGAAATCTGAGGTGTCTTCTGCATTTTGGTTGGATAGGGATGTGCAGGTATGCCTCCTTGAGATCTAGAGTCACCAGCCAAGACTCCTTGCCCAACATGGGAAGAAGTTGCTGTAAGGTCAGCATTTTGAATTTTGGCACAATAAGATAAGTGTTCAGTGCGGACAGGTCTTGAATAGGCCTCCATTGGTTTTCTTTTCTTGGTACAAGGAATAGTCTGGAGTAAAATCCTTGGCCTTGTTCTGAATATGGTACCTTTTCTATGGCTTTCATCTGAAGTAAATGGCTGATTTGTCTTAAAGCCTCTGCCTTCTGATTTGGTGGGAGGTTTGGCATTCCGCTTCTTTTTGGTAAAGTGTGGAAGTGAAACCTGTATCCTTTGTCTATTATTTGCAATGTCCATGTATCCTTTGTAATGCAATGCCAGTTTTTGGAGAATAAAGCCATCTTTCCGCCCAAGGGTGCTTCTAGTTGATCCCTGGTAGGCGGAATCAGAGTCAAGTCATTGGGTCTGTCCTGTAGTAGTGGTTGTAGTTGTAGCAGTTGCACTACTCCTCTGGTTGGCAGGCTGCCACTGACGGCCTCTGTAGGAGCCCTTCGATTGACCTCTGCCTCTAGGGCGCCTGTTCCTGCCTCTCTGGGCTCTGGTAAAGTCTGGAAAGGACCAATTCTTTGTAGGCCAGTTTCTGCTGAACCTCGGTGGTTGAACTTGCAGGAAATCTTTAACTGTTTGCACAGATTTTGCTTTTTCTTCAACCTTTTTTAGAATCTCCTGTGCAGGGGAGCCAAATAAATTTTGTTTCTCCATTGGAGCATTGAGGAGTTTAGCTTTGACATGGTCTGGCAAAGATTGCTCCTTTAGCCAGGCATGCCTACGAATAACTGCCCCAGTCATAGCTGATCTAAATGAAGCCTCCAGTGCATCATAGCCACATTTTAAAAAATGATTACTAACCTGTTGTGAGTTATGTACCAAATCCTGAAGGGATTTACGGTCTAAGGGTTCAGGAGAAGAAAGTTTCTTATTCAGTTGATCTAACAAAAACTCTTGGTACTGTATCATATGGAATTGACAGTTTAATGCCCTGGCAGAAAGAGTTGCAGATGTATACACCTTTTTTCCCCATCTCTCTAAAGCTCTAGACTCTCTTTCAGAGGGTAGGGGATTTTTGGCAGTAGTGGCTGCAACCCCTTTAGGGCCCTGAGAAATAGTTTCTGGGTCTGCAGCATGGGCTTTATACAGATGGAAATGAGAGTCCGGGACCCTGTAATATCTGTCAGGTTTGGCAGGGGCTGGAGGAAGAGAATCAGGTGCTGTACTGACATTATTGTACACATCATCAATTACATTTAGAACAGGAGGTATAGCTAAGGGCCTATGCTGAGGCAAATGCAAAAAGGTCCTTAATCTTTTTCTAGAATCAGAGAAATCCTGACCTTGCCATTGAAAGTGCTCTCTCATGGAGTGTAAAGACTCCCCAAAGGAAAATTCTTCAGGAGGGGAGGCCGAAGGGATAGATTCCTCTGCATCTGAATCCTCATACGGCGAGTAAGCCCCTTCCTGGTGCTCTGACAAATCAGATCCATCTGTGGAGTAATCTGAGGAGTGAGGTTCAGAGGGCTCTGTCCTGGGCCTTTTGTCTGGAGGAGGTTGAGAGGCCCTGTCTGGGTGAGGTTGTGAGCCCCTAATTAAGGAGATAAGGTCCTCAGCAAGGCTGAGGATTTGTGAACTAGAGGAAGGCCTCTGGGATGTTGATTTGGCAGGCAAAGCTTTTGAAAGTTTGGCAGCTTTAGCCCTGGAAAAGGCCTTAATAGACATGGAAGCTGGGGGCCTAGCTGCCCCACGTGCAGGGGTAGAAATGTCCAAAGGTATGGTGTCGGACAATTCCTGAACACTAGCTTCGGTAGGGAGTTCTGAAGCAGACTCAGCCGGGGCCTCTCGGGCCTCGGTGGTCGGAGGTATGGTTTCGGTTGAAGGAATCGCCGTGGACTCGGTTTTGGCCAAAACCGAGACACTCGCGGTATGCCTAGCCGTGGTTTCAGCCGAAACCGCGGGCCGCGAGTGTCGGTCCTTTTCCTTGCGTTTTTTGACCATATGCGGTCGAGTCTCCGACGGCATTTTATAAGCAAAAGCGGCTCCAAAAAATTCCTCTGCAAACTCCGACCGACGTCTAAGAGTTCGTCGGTTGAAGGAGGCACAGGCTAAACAGGCTGATACGTCGTGGTGTGGGCCTAAGCAAGGAAGGCAGTAAGAATGGAAATCCTTATGAGGTATTTGTTTCCCACAAGTTAAACAATTATTTACTTTGTCTGACATCGGCTGAGGCAAGAAAGAGTCCCCAACAGGGTACTTAGCTTTTTTCGAAGTCTTCGGTAGCTGAAATCTCTGGATCTGACTGACCGGCACTTGCGAACAGCTTCTGCTTCGGGCACCGCGTGGCAAGAAAGACTGAGGAAAATGGCGTCGGCTGATGCTTTTATACCCCAGACGCTCTGACGTCGGGGAAAGTGCGACATCAGCCGAGGCCAGACCCAGACTTTGGAATCCGGCCGACCGAAGGGCTGCCTGAGGCAGGACAACCCATATGTTATGACTGCAGATGCATCCTTGAAGGACATCAGTCTGAGCACAAATTGTACTGGTTTACATGTGGTTCTATTTACATTATGATTCATTTTGTAACTAAGGGCACCAATCATCTTACAAACTTGGGTTTGGTCTTTTGTAGTTCAGTTTCTCTATATTTGCATTCTATGTTGTTTGTCAAATCACTGTGAACCCATATTAAAATTCTACTGAATCAACTCATTGTACGTAGTTCACAAAAGCAAAAGGGGAAGCGAATAGCTCTACATTACACACTACCCTTCATTTCTTCAATAGAATTTTAACTGGTGTTTGCACTGGTGTCATTCGTCTGACTGATATTGGGTCACCATAAGAGTTAAACATGCTACTTCACAAGCTTGCAGAGACAACCTGAAGAAAAAGTATGGATACCTGCCCCGTTTGTTTATGTACTACATGGCAATGTTGTTGTTCATGGTTTGCAGCAGCACATCCGTCTTCCACACATGCCAAAAGACCTTGAGGGCAAGAATAACTGCTAACATGTCCTTCAGACTGATGTGGAAGTTTTTTCTAGGTCCAGGTCCATCCCTTCTGAATCTTGAGTTTGACAGAATGAAACCTCCAAACCTTGTCCACTACATTAACTCTTAGAGTTTGGTTGTGTTTAGGTAGGGAGAAAGACATATCCACATTCTCCAAAAATTTGAGAGGTCCATTATGACAACTCCTACTGAACTCATAAAAGGAAAGCATTTCCTTGTCCAGTGGGTATAATTACTGCTTCCAACAGGCTTTCAGGTTCCAATGGATCTTCAACGTGTACAGCCTAGCCAAGAAAACAGTCAGGATGACAGAGGCCATGAATGCCTGGGATCTGAGGAGCACTTTCACTAAGACAGCATATGTGCCTGCTTACACAGGCAGCCCTCCAAGACCCCTGCTTTCTTTGTGGGAGAGTACACTGTCTTCATTCATGTCTAGGGTGGTATCCAATAACACCACTGGTGTCAAACTGGACTATGGAAATTTTTTAAACATTTTTACTTACCACTTAAGACAAAGGTGCATATACAATAATAAAAAGAAAAAGATATTTTTTTCATTTACACACATTACATATATTTTTGTGTTTACATTCAGTCCAACATTACATAAATTGCTCAGTTCCTGCCTTCTGTTAAAACTCACTCCTCCTCCTGAACATTATTATGTATGTATTGTTCTCAGAAATTGCATTTATTTCTATATAATTTGTTCCTTCCCTTTGCTAAAGACCCTGCTTCCAGTTCTTTTATCTCTTTTACAATATTCAATACTTCAGAGTTGGCTTAAATTTTGATTTCCATTTTCTAGTAATTGCTTTTTTTGGTAGCCAATAAAACTAATACAGCCGTACTATCTCTAGGCAGCTCAGATCCTATGTCCCAGCTCAAAAGAATCACTTCCCTAAATACAGCTACTGCCCCCCAACATTTCTTGCAGAGTATTCTCTAGGGAATTTTTAAAATCTGTCAACTCGTTACACACCCCAAAATCATGTAACCAGTTACCTCATCATTCCCCATCATACCTTCAACATTTGCTACCTGAGGAAAAATATCTGAAGTCTGTTTGGGTTATAAAGCTACCTATGCAAACACTTCGAAGCAAAAATCCCAAACCTTCTAGACTTTGCCTCATACTTGGGAACCATACATATGTACTCCCACAGTTTCCTTGTAAATCACTTTTCTAGTCTCTCTTCTCAATCTTTTCTAACCTCCTCTGATTGGTTATAGTTACCGTGCAATATTTATATGTCTTAATAATTATCCCTCTTTTAACAGCAGCTTCTGATCTAGAATTGACTGTAAACTCTACCAGAGCATATCTTACACTTGGGGACTCCTCAATTCCTTTCACTTTGCCTATATTCTGATATCAATCTCTGTTAGTGAAGGCAGTCTATTACCTGCAGTCCAAACTTCTTGGATTCATCCCACTCTACTACCTTTCCCTGTCTAGTTATGTGGTTCCAATACACTCCAGTTTTCTCTAGTACATTGCACCCCCTTCTTATCTACTTTCTGTATCCCTGCTTACAGTCATTCCAATTTGCAAAAAAATCTCCATTCTCCACTCCTATCTTGGCACAGTTCTTAGAACAGTTTCTGCAACTTTATGAATATAATATTCTGCATGATTATTCTCCTTAAGGATATACATCCAAAATTCCACTATCTCCTGATTTCTTGAACCCCCCCCCCCCACATTCTTTCTGCTCTGAATTATAACAGTCTGCTTATGTTATATATATGAGCTTTAACTGTGTAGCTCTAAATGATCCATTGGCATCAGGCAACCCTAAACCTGTACACAAAACTAAATGGGACTAAAAACATTTTCACTGCTTGTATCTTACTATCCATATCCATAAACAAAAGCTTAAACGTTCCCAGTTTTTTGTATTACTTTTTGTCTAGTGTCTTCCTATGAATCCCTGGCTGCCACAACAGAAGCCTGTTTAATCCACACTCCTAAACACTTCATCTTATTGTCACCATAAATATGGATATTGCTGAACCAATTTGTGTGTAGGTACATAATTTACAGATACAGCCTTTGTTTTATCTTCATTAATTTTATATCCAGAAAAGAACTGAAACTGTCTCAAAAGGTTCCACAACACCGATATGTCCTTTTCTAGCTTTATCAAGTACAAAACAATATCATCTGCAAATAAAGCCAACTTTTCTTAATTACCATACCAGTTATATCTTTGAACGTCTGAATCCCTTAGTCTCTTTTCTAAATTTAAAGCAAACAACAAAGGGAAAAAGAGGATACCTCTGCCAGATTCCTCTGTTTAAACACAAGTTATCATCAAAGAGGAACCTTCCTACTTTAATTCTTGCCCCCAGTCTTTCATATATTCTCCTAATTAAACCTATTATTGCAACAGGGAATCTTCTACTATCCTGCAACTTCTTTTTTTCTTCTTCATTGCTACTTCCCCACTAAATTACATCTATAAAATACAGATTCATGTGCTTAACTATACTACTCTTCAGCTATTCCTTTATTCTTCTCCTCCTACTGTACCATCTTTCTTCCTACCATGACTCAATCACAAATCGCAACACCTCCCCAACTCTGTCCCAACCACCTATCCATTCTTCCTCTTTACACTCTCCACACATTGCACCAAAACTATTTAATATTCCCCTCTCCTTTATTCCAAATATATGCTGATTACTGTACTTCAGCTCAAACCAAAACAAAATTAAGGGCAAGAATCCTCTCCAAAAAACAAGTATGCACGATGTCCCAATATACTTAAATCCTTCTTGGATGAGATATTCACCGTAATCCTGGCCCCACCTATCACAATGAACACAAAGATAATTCTGTTCCACATACCTCTGTAACCCAACAACAGCCAGTCCCCAAACCTGGTGATCTAATTTTTGCTGCAATAAATGTTAGAAGTATAAGAAATAAAACTGCAAAACTACATGCCTGGATTACCCAACATAAGCCTGATGTTGTCACTGTAACTGAAATCTGGCTTAAACCCAGCATAAGCAACTCTGAAGTTATACCCTCCTGGCTATATTACTACCCATAATGACCATATAAAGAGGAAAGGTTCTGGTACTCCTTTAATATTTCCCAACAGCAAACCTACACCAAAATTCAGTTCAACAGAGCATCTTATTGCTTTCCTCAAAATAAACAATTTATAGAAATACGCATTAGTGTCTTTCATATCCCTCCTGCCGACAATACAGCTATACTGGAAAATATCCTACATTGGATATCCTTAACATTTCCACAAGAAAAAATATTACTAGGTGATGTGAATGTCAATTGGTGGGACAAACTCTAACTGTCCTACATCTAGCATGAACTTGTATGGCTTCACACAACTAATTAATAGCCCCACACATTATAGTAAAACATCAAATTCTTTATTAAGACTGGATCTTAGTATCAGACCCTAGCACATACTCCGCCACAGGTACAATGTCAGATACTCTCTGTGATCATCTCCCAATCTGTATGACCAGACATCTCACACATGCAGTTAAACAGCATATTTATAAAACAACATGTAACCTTTCCAAGTTTAACCCAGAAATGTTCATTTCTACATTTTCATCTATTAATTGGAACTCTCTAAAAATCTTCCCCTTAGATGATGCTGCAATTCAATTCGATACAATTTTTCTAAATATCCTAAACAGCCTTGTACCTCCTAGAAGGACGCGACTGAAAACAAATAATGCAATTTGGCTATCCAAAAGGAGTAGCATGCTAATGCAAGATAGAGAAATGGCATTGAAAGAGTGGCATAAATATAAAACACCTCAATATCTTGAAAATCTCTGAATGCTTCGCAATTGTACTAGAAAGCAAATAACTGAAGACAAAAAATACTATAAATATTTTCAAAATAATACTAAACACAACCCTTAATAATTTTGGACATTTTTAAATAAATCTTGCATCCCAGACAAAAATTCAATCCAAATCCCTCTCCCAATAGCTTACCAGTGGAAACTGCAACAAAACAGTTCAACTCTTATTTCACAGATTGTACAGAATCATCTAGCCAAGGATTCCTCAACATCTAATCCCAATCCTGCCCTACAGCCACATATCACCGCATCCACTTTCACCTTCAAACCTGTGCCCACATCCTATATAAAATTACTCAACAAATAAACCATGCTCATCTTCAGCTAATGACCTTCCAAGGCAGTACCTAAAAAAGTAGCCAATAGAATTGCTTATCCTGTCTCAATCCTTATAAATAGGTCAATCTGAGAATCCCACATTCCTGCTCTCGCTGGAAAAAGTCACACATTATCCCTCTGCACAAAGGAGGGAATTCAACAGACAAGAATAACTTTAGACCTATAGCAATCTTATCTCCACTTGCCAAAATACTTGCAAAATGTATTCAAAAACAATTCCTAGACCATCTCCTGCAGGAAGAACTCCTATCCCCTACACAACATGGCTTCCATCCTTCCCATAGTACCAGCACTGCCCTTCTAACCTATATAGATACTGTCAATAAGGCCAGAGATAATGGAAAACTAGTTTCCTCCTTATTTTCAGACTTGTCTAAAGCCTTCAACACAGTATGTCAGAGAAAACCTCTTCTTCACATGTCTTCACTAGGTCTTTCTCAGTCCACCCTTCTGTGGTTCAAAAGCTACCTGTCCAATAGCAAATGTCACTCTGTGCCGTCTCCTTGCCTCCCAGTCACCAGCGGTGTACCACAAAGGTCAGTCCTTGGTCCCCTCCACTTTAATATTTATACCAACATCCTCTATACTTCCACACAACAGGCCACGCAAATACAATATGCAGATGATTCCACTCTCATATACACAACTGACAATTTGGTACACCTCCAAAAAATCACCCAGGAAGCTATAGCAGCCACTGAAACTTGCAACTCATGCTCAACTCAAAAAAGACCAAACTGCTACTTTTTTCCCTAAATCCCTCTCTTGTGAAAAAACTAAATTTAAACTCCTCTCTCTCAATAATACAACCACTGACATCAATTCTCATAGCAAACTATTAGGAATGATAGTGGATGATAATTTTATATTCGACCTGCATATATAAAATCGCATAAGAAAAACTCACCAAAAACTACGGATGCTTTACAGGGCCAAAAACATTTTACCAATGCAACAAAAACTATACTTACCACTACTTATCTCCTCCCTACTCTTCTTTATGGCACTCTCATCCTTACTAACCTCCAGACTTCAAAAAATCGCTATAACTAAGTCATAAGAACAATGCTATAAAAGTTGCTAAATTTGCAGCACATACTCCTTTCAGAACCCACCACTGCAGTTACTGAAAAGCCTAAACTGGTTAGAACTGCTACATCAACTAACATACACACAACTTCTTAACACCTATAAAATCATTCAGCATCTATCTGCTTGTCTAGCACTAAAAAACATTCAACACAAATATGTTTCCAGTTGGTCACTGCGATCCAGTGACCAAAAACTCCTGTCTGCCTATAAACCTAGCAAATCTGCTGGGCATTGTCTATACTTGTTCAAGGTTGCTAAGGCTTGGAACTCCTTAATGTATCCATCAGGTCTATAAACACCCTCCCATCTTTCAAAACCACTGTGAAAGACTTCCTAACTAAAATCTGGCTGTGTTCTTGCTCAAAACCAGAATAACCTATTCTCCCTATATGTGAACAAGTACCTTTTCATTCCTTATACTTTCTTACCCCCCCCCCTTCTTCACATTCTTCCTTACTGCTATCTAATTCTCTTCTCTAACTTTTCAATCTAAATGTACCATAAGCCTGTTTTTCTCTTACTTAATACTGCAATTCCTGTTTGTATTATACTAACTTACTTTTAATTTCTCTACAAACTGCCAAAATTTCTCTAAATATTAAATGATTGTCATAAACCTTGTATAAATTCTTAACCAATGTTTTTACATTATGACTAATTTACTATAATTATTTAAACTGCAGATGTTTTGTTTTATTTTTAATGATTGTAAATTTATTGTTCCTAAAATGTTTTGTAATAACTTAGTTTCTCCCCGGGCTTTTGCTGAAAATGGGCTTCTACCCAGTCAGTCTTTCCTGTAATCAAATGTCAATAAATAAATAAATGGGTCATCTCATACAATTCCTATTTAAAATATATTCTCATAAGACTGACAGTCTTCTTCAAAGAAACATCTACTGGAGAGAATGAAGAAATTATTTCTTCATCATCAGAATTGTAACCAAGCAGGGAAGATAATAGTGAGGCACAGACTACATTGTTTTTTTTTTACTGGAAGAGGGTGCAGACTCTCTAGAAGGAGAAGAAACTGTCCTCCATTTACTACATAGACAGCACAACACAAAGGTAAGATATGGGCGCTGTTGCAGACTTTGTAACACTGCAATAACTTCGCCATAAGACTCTTGAAAGTTTGCATAAAAAGGGCCAAAATAAGGAAGAGGAGAGCCTGGAAATGTGCGACTGGTAAGATAGATGGGATACGTTAGTCATGCATATATGTCACCATCAAAACACAGACCTTTAAGGAGTACTATGACTTGCTCTATGGGCTTTACTGGAGGATCTGCATCAATCTGCTTATATGTCCTCTGTCTGTGTTTAAGGCATAAGAATGCCCAAATCTTTCTTGCCTGATTGCAGTACCACTTCTAAGCAGATTTTTTGGTGAATGTTACTTCAAATTCTGGCATACCACATTCCTGGTATGCAGTTCTGGGGGACATGCTAGCTGCTACCAGTATTCCCAGCTCTAATGATGTCTTACAGAGGCAGACAGATGTGGTATATGGTAAGATCAGGGCTGGCGGCTCCCATCCTACAGACTACATGGCATAATGTGAGCAGCATTCCACACTTTTGCATACTTTTTGAGGGTCATGTTACTCTTCTGCATCCTTTCTGACAGTCCTGTCTCTCTCAACTTCCTTGTGATGGTGCTCTTTCCTCTGTATCTTCCTAGGGATACAGTATCCCCAGAAAATGTAGAAAACTGTTCAGCAGGCATTATAATGGCCACCAACTTTTACTGAATAAATTCCATAAGAAGGGTGGCCTCTCTACTCCTTTGTATTGTTGAGTCAAAATTGCACAGTTGTGGCAGTCAAAGAAGAGGGGGGATCTCTCCCAAACCAAATACACATGTTGAGTATATACGCACTTTAAGCTTAAATATCTGAAAGGCATCTGATGCCTGCAATAGAATGGATCGTCAGGCCTACACGAGGCATGCCCTGGGAGACAAAATAGTCTCTCCCTGAACATCATTACCAGCAATAGCAAAAATACAAAAAAGTATAAATAGAAAAGAAGCTCAGAAATGTTATTTCCCACATAAGACATTAAACTTTTGAAGACTCACCTGAAGAGTAGCTCTGGGGCTGAAGACCAGATTGAGTAACTAAAAACGTTTTACCAAGATATGCATACAACTGCAGCAAAAAAAGAATTGAAGATAGCATGGACTACTTGTCTACCTTTTCTGAGATGTATGCATGTATTCCCATGCTGTGGTACTGCTGGCCCATGTAAAAACTTCCACAGAGTTCCTGGAGATGGGCTGCCTAGGTAGATGTCTTCCTATAGTCACTCCAATGATGATCCATACAAAGAACACTATCAATTATTGCAATGGTAACAGCAGCAGCAACTGGAGATAAAAAAGGAAGACAAAGTGCATGCCAGCTTGTGGCCCAAAGCCAAGGTATCTGATCAACCTGTCATGGTAACTTTTTTAATGAGTAAGGTTTGCATGGATTTCTGCTTGCCACACAGATCATTAGGACTTAAAGGGATCATTAATGCTGGACTTGACAGATTTCATTTGATACAGATGCATTAAATGGAGGTGAATGCAATGACGTGCTTGCTTTGTTATGGTGACAGTGCATGTGGTGGTGACAGAGTCGGTTAAATGACGAAATGCTCCTCCTTATGAAAGTTATGGCAAACAAAGATTCCACCACAGGCAGTGACAGGCTTGAACAAGCAGCAAACATGGTGATAAAGGAAACTCTTCAAAGGGCACCAGATGCTGGGCTCATACTCAAGCTGGACTAGAATACCTCTGCCTGTAGCAGGCCTAGCTTGTTGAGAGAGGAAAGGCGATATGTTTGGCCCATTGGAGGAGGTAGTTAATGGAGAGGAAAGGAGATATCTGTTTGGCCCAGAAGAGGAGGGAGTTAATTTAACATCTTGTTTTGTGTGTGTGTGTGTGTGTGTGTGTGTGTGTGTGTGTGTGTGTGTGTGTGTGTGTGTGTGTGTGTGAGTGTGTGAGAGAGACTGAAAGTTGGATCTGTTGGCCAGTCACTCAAGTAGTTTTTGGAAGAAGTTGTTCTGATGACAGAATTTTTTACGTCGGAAATGATGAGATTGCTTGGGCACTTATTTAGTCTTTGATGAGTGTCAAAAAGCACCGTTTTTGTTTTATTGTGGTTCAGCAGGAAGTTGTTTTGTGTAAGCAAACTTTGAATCAGGAGCATGTCAGACTAGAGATAGTTTTGAATGATGAAATGGGAATAATTGGACCTGTAGATGACCATGTTGTCAGTATAAAGGGGAAGTGGAAACTGTGGGAGATCATACAGAAGTTTATTAATGAAGATAAACAAAAGGAGTGGAGAAAGGATGGGACCCTGAGGGATTCCTTTGTGAAGCTGGGCAGTGTCAGAAAGGGAGACTCCAAGCTTTATTTTGACATATCTATTTTCTAAGAAGTTAAAGAACTAGGGGAGGACGTCATAGCTGATTACAAATTCTGTGAGAGTTTTAAGGAGAACAGGGTAGTCTGAGATCTAAGGCTTGTGTGAGATCAATGAAAAGGGCACCACTAATGTTGCCTTTGACAAAACTTAATTAGATGTCATCTGTGATGGTCCAGGGAGCGGTCATAGTCCTATGACAAGGCCAAAAGACATGCTTCTGGAACAGAAGGTGGTACTACTGTATACAGTGTAAAAGTTGAGTGGAAATAAAAGTTTCAAGGATCTTACCTAGTGTAGGAAGGATGGAAATGTGAGCAGAGGGTGGGAATAAATTGTTTGGGGAGTAGTTTAATTATAGTTGTTTTCCAGATAGACGGCAAGAGGTTTTTTGGTGAGACAAAGGTTGTATATATACAACAGCGTGTGGGCTAAGTGCTCACTGCAATGGAAGAGGAACCTGGGAAGTGGGTTGTTAGAGCCAGGAGGGAAGTCAGTTTGAATATCACAAAGATGGTCTTCTACTTCCTTATGTTTTAGAAGTTTAAAGTAGAACTGAGGGTATGGAAGGAGGGGGAGAGAGGAGATTTGGACAGGCAGGGGTTAATGTGTTGAGATGATACAGACTGCTACATTTTTGGAGAAAAACATTATGTGAAAGCTTACAACAGCCACACTAAATTAAGGTAGAGGAGCTTGAGGAAGGTGAGGACTTGCATCCTGAGCTTAGGTTGAATTCCCTACAGAATTGTTCTGGAGCATACAGGAGATGGATCTGCTTTGTTAACTATTTGTTTTGCTTAGCTCCTGAGGCTATTGTAGTGGGGTTGATTGTTGGTGGAAGGGTCATTTTTTTACCAGTATCAGGCTTCATCACTAAGTTTAAAATGTAGTTTGAGTTCTTTTGTTTGCCATTTAGGATTTTGAGGGTTTAGTTTTTAGGAAATAAGTAGTGCTGAAGTTGGAGGTGAGTTGCAATGATGCTGCTGGCTATAATATTGATGTCATCCTCAAAGTGTTTGTCCTGGAGAATGTAGAAAGATGGGGTTTTTTTTGGTTTGTGTATGTTGTTGTGACTTCAGTCTAAAGGCCTTTAAAATAGAGGGTGTGTAATTTATTCATGAAGGACAATGTGAAAGGTCAGTTACTGCAGAGGGTTGGAGGAAGTATAGTAAAATTAGTGACTAAGGTGGGAGAGCTGGTTAAGATAAGGTCATGGGTGAAATGTTGGTTAGATTTCAAATTGCTTGTTGTTTGGGTGATTAGTTGACTAAGACTGTGATATGCAAGGAGGAGGGAGACTTTAGAGGAGTGGGGACCAAGAAAGTTGAGGTTGAAATCCCGTACTATGGCAATTTCATTGGTTCTTTGGAATAAGAGAGATAATAATAAGGATTAAGGTGGAGAATTTTAGAAGTGATGGGGGGAGAAAGGCAATGAAAAGGGGTGTTTTATTTGTGTAGAGAAAAATTAAAATGATCCAGCTGGGGTGGATTTAGATGTAGTGTTAGTTTCAGCTACAATGATATGGCTAAAATAGTTTTTGTGGAGAATAAGTGTACCCTCCTCCAGGGTTTTTCCTGGTCTAGAGTCTTGTACCATTCTGAAGGATGATAAGAAGTGCTGAAATGTGGGAGGGGGTTATCAAACAGTATTTAAAGGTGAAGGCACTGAAATGGTCATTTTTTGTTTTTTGCCACTATGGGCATTTAGCAGGGCATATGACAGTGGACTGGGATGCTATTAAAAGTAGTACAATGACTGACAAAGTTTGGGAAATGTGTTTGGAAGATAGCAAATGTCTCTGTATTGGGTTCTGGTATTGGAAATAATTACTGTGAGTAGTTTTTTTTAAGTGGGGGTAATCAGAGAAGGTAACCTGTGATGTTACATAGTTTAAGAGTAAATAAAGGGTGGAGGAGTTTGCAGAAGGGTAGTGAAGGGAGACCAATGATGTGTTGTGGTGGTACTGTGCATATAATTATTTGCTGAATAGGAAACTGATGAAGGGGAAGAGACAGGAGTAATAACAGAGTGCGTGAGGTGTAAGACACTGTATTTTGTTGTGGTGTAGTGGGAGTTTAATTTGTAGCAGTAGTATAAAAAGGGAAACATTTTACTTATATTCTTTTCTGGGCAAAGTTTGGATTTGGACCACCCTTGGCAATCACTGAATTTGGAAAAAAACATGTAGTCAAAGGAAGGGAGGATCTTGATGAGGTCAGACAGATAGGTGTGTTAGGAGATTCTTGAATGGTCTCATGAAAAGAGCTGTCTGCAATAGGTAAGACCATAGCAAGGTAAATCAGACATGTCAAGGTCAGTAAAGGAGATCTGGGGGTCACTCTTGAACTAGTGCATCTCTAGAGGTCTGTCCCTGTGGAAGGAAAAAAAAAAGCTGCTGGACTTGGAACTGGTAGGGGAGGCAAATGGGTCACAGCAAGACCTACCCCAGGACCACAGTACAACACACACCATAACAAGACTTAAGAGTCCACTTGTATGGTGTTAGCAAAACGTAGCCCAGCCTATCCATCACAGAGTTGGCATGTCTAGGTTATGTGCATTGTTATCAAAAAGTGGCAAGAACTTCCAAGATGGTTGCACAGCGATCAACAGCTTAATTTAATCTCCCCATTCAGATAAAAGAAACTGTGAAATAAGAGATGGTAATCAGTTACTGGCTATTAAGTACAATGCCAGGACGCCAGCAAAGAAGAAACTTAGAGAGTCTGAAAGAAAATCAGCTAGAAAAGGTAAAGACAAAACACTGACTGGGAAAAATCTTACAGCTGCTCAGCAAAAGCAGTTCAAACTCCAGCTTTGGTAAAATAGATGGATTCCAGTAATTTAGAGGACAAAAAAATCAAATGCAATCAACTCAAATAACAAAAGGCTGGAAAAATAGACTAAGCTTTAAGTACTATTCAAATGAACTGAAAACTGCAACAATCACAGACTAAAATGCAGAAAAGATTGGCTGGTTATTAGACTGTTCAAGAAGAGCTGTTTCAAGCAATGGTAGAGTTACAGACAGAACACCCAAAGGAAGCCTTAGATTTTCTGTTGTGCCAGTGAAACTGAAAGGGACAGACTGTATTAATTTTATGAAAGCAGTAAGCACATGAACTGGTACTACACAACAGCATTTGTTAACTGAAAGTGTACACTGTGTGCATGCTGTAAACTTGGTCATATGAAAGCAGCCAAGACCTGCATTAGTAAAGATGCAATCATGCCAGCAGAAAGAGATGTTCCTGACAAAACAGTGGCAGAAGGGCAAATTATTAAAAACTAGAGAGAGTTTGTGGAAAATGATTATTCAATATACACCAAGCAGAACTATTCAATATACAACAGGCAGAACAGAAGCAAATTCATCACAGCAATCAGGGAAGGTTGAGAGGCAACTGTGAGATTCAAGCTGCTGTATCAAACTATCTTCAAAATATTTTTTTCTGCAGGATCAAAGTCAATGTTTGATGCAGAACAGGCTAAGGAGGAAATACAAAAGTCTATACAACAAAAAAGTGACCCATCAAAAAGAAGGGGACTCTGCTTCTCGTTCTTCTGATAACAAAGTTCTTGGGGAGACTTTGCCAGTGAAACACTTTCCAATGTTCCAAAGGAAAAATGCTTGAGAAATAGAAAAAAGTTCAGGAGTTGACTCAAAGAATTGGGAGTACCTTGGACGTGAACTAGAGTTTGGGGAGACAGAGATGAATACGAAGAAGACCAATAATAGTGAAATTAGTGAACACATGTGAGACTATAAAGCATCAATCACAATTGTGAAACATGGCTTTACAAGAAAAAGTGGCAGAGAAAGAGTGGAATTATGTTGAGTTTGTTAAACTTGTGGGGGGACTGAAAAGCATATACCTCACATCATGTCATTAATGTTTGGAAGGACACAAAGGAAAAAAGTGTAAATAAAACAATTTTTGTTCTTAATATCTGTATAAAACATTTCATAATATAAATTGCATGTTATACAGCAAGACATTTTCAGTGAATGCTGTATGTGAGAGAGAGACTAAAGTAAACAAGTACTTTTTTATGTTTTACGAAATGTATGCATCACAATGTAAAAAAAAAGAAGAAAGGGGGAAAAAAGCATGTTTAATTTGCTATGCTATAAACTTGGGCAGTTGGGTTGGTAGACGATGTGCAAAAATGCACAGAATGCAATGTATGTAGAGCTGAGATGTTTTCTCTTGGTTTTGCATATGTGAATGTCTGGATTAATGCTCTTGGCTTAATGTATTTTTTGTGTATGTAGGTGCACTTTCAGATAACAGAACACTGTGAATGTAATGAAAAGTTTTCCTTTAGTGAATAAATCTTCAGTATGAGTGGAGAAGTCCACAGCTGAGGGCAGCTGTACATTCTTTTCTTATGTTTCCATGGAGGCAAACTTGAGTACAGCCGCAGGCAATAAATCTCCAGAGTACTGGGCATTGTTTGCTGATAATCTTAAAATTAAAAGGTACAAGGCAAAGCAGCTTAGTAAAATACAAAGTTTGAAATTATCGGAAGAGAATAAGAGATAGCAGCTTTCCTGATACCCAAATACTTCCATGCATTTACTATAACAGTGGATAATTCAGTTTTATTTAAAGAGAGCAAGCCAGTGCACTTTTTCTTACGGCTAAAAGTGAATCCCTGGGATTCATAAACAATCATGTGGGCACTGTGTGAAGCCTACATGATGTTTACATTTTAATGTGATACGCAGCAATGCTAATCACATATGCATGCGGTTCATCACACTTGTATGAATACAAGCATACTTCTGTGGCCAGCAACAATGTTGGCAGCCATGAAAACATGGTAAGCAGCAAGATCACACACAGTAAACAAATAGGCTTGCCTATGGGCAAAACTGTTAAGGGCACTCACGTGGACAGCATGAACAGAAACAAAGGACAAATAACGCAAGCTGTACCAGAGAGGCAAAGTGTACCGAGTGCAATATGCACAGAAATCAAACATATGAATACAGAAATAAGAAAGAGGGGAGGGTAAATGGCAAGGGCAACTACAATAAAAAGGTTACCAGGCAGGGAAAGTGTGCAGAAATATGTAAGATGTGAAGGTAAATGTTCAAATTGTACTGAGATAATTGATTTAAAGGTACTTATGTCACAATGACAATTGTGTAATAATATGCATGTAATAATAATGTCCTTTTTCAAAACTCTAACCCAGGCCATCAATGTTACCACTAAGCTGTGTATTAACTGTGTACACCACAGAAACTGGCATAACATACTTATGAGGAGGATTACCCTTCAAGAGAATTATGCACTTTAATATTCTAATGGGTATGGATCTCGTACACTGATGTGCGTGTGGCCTTAAAAATGTGGGAGGAGGATATGACATATGTAATACCTTTGCTTAAGGCACTCATCTGCCTAACACAGTTATGCAGACAGCTGAGAACAGATGCTATGACTACACTATGATGTGACTTATTCCACAGAACTGTGCATTGTGGGCATCTACCACAGAAGACAGCAATGGATATTGTCACAAACAACTGAAATTAACATGTGAATTAAGTAAGGATCCCTAATAAATGTCATATCAGCATGTCAGACTGATGACAATTAATCGACTATACTCTTGTGCATACAATTGTGGTCAGTTCTGTATCAATGGTGCTTGGTCAAGAAAGGTTTCTCTGTATTTTTGTACACATACCACCCAAGAACTGAAGTGCACTTAAGTACACCACACTGCTCAATGCATGTGCCACAAGAGGACTCTCACCATGACACTGGCAGAACAAATTTCTACTGCCATGAAATACAAGCATACATTCACATCACGTGTTCATGCAACATATCAAGGGATAATACTGATGTGATGTAATTGGTTGTTGTTGTGACATCAGTATGTTTACATAAACTAATTTCTTATACCAGACTTGATCATCAAAATGTACAACTCCTTCAACTAAAAATATGGCTATGAATCACATGTGCCACACTGGAACTATTATCACAGTTGTTAAACTCCATTTAAGTGAAGTCATTAAATCAGATGCACTATATTTGCCCATAATTTTTATCTGACAAAATGGTTGAGGGTTCCCTCTCTATACGTACACATTAGAATGGGTGGGGATGTCATTCTTGTAGAACAGTCAAGGACACAGATGCTTACAGTCACTTAATGCTGGTTTGGAACACTTGACTAAGCATTGAGAAAATCAACACAATAGTGGGATCAAGGAATGTGCCATGGTAAAAGTGCATCACCAGTTGTCATACAGTTGGTTATGTGAAAGCATTACATCATGTTAACAAATCAAGGAATATGTGTCCCTGTAATTACTTTGAAATAATCTTGCTGTATGTCAGACAACCAATATGTAAAAAATCCAGACTGAACTTCAGAGCTTAGGACATACAAAACTTTAATAAATAAAATACACACAAAGATAAAAAAACAGGAAGGTGAGTGCTTTCACAGTCTACTGGCTGCTTCTTCAGACTACTAGCACAGTGCATCTGAATTATATACACACCTAACATCAATTAATCAATTACATAGTAAAAACTTGTCATTCCCTTAAAGGTTATAGCCAAATGACTATGTATAATATAGCTTATAATAAACAGAATGATTAGTATAAAAGTGGACGCATCTTAAGCACAGGTTTTAGAGTAACAAGTTTATTTTAAGTCAGGAGGCCTATCTGCATTCAGACGCACTATCCACTCTTGTTCCCTCTGTTCTGTGAAATTTTTAAAATCACCCCCCCCCCCCCCTTATTACACTCTAAAAACTTCTAAAACAAAAAAACATAAAATCATGAGCAACTCCAAGGTCACTAATGTGTACTAGTAATGCACTTTTCATTATTTTAGGTCTTACATCACTAACATGTTCTAATACACTTTCTCTCAGTGTCCTAATGGTCTTCCCTACATAATAACTAAAACATTTCACACAGTATGTACAATAAACCCAGGTGTTTCGTAGCACAGTCTGCATATAAAGATGTCTCTATCTGGAAACATTTTAAATGATGTATAAATAGACCTCCACTATGAACATACTTACAGGCCTTGCAACGCCTACAGGTGAATGTCTCCTGCCATTTGATGATGGTTTATAGCCTTCCTTCATTTTTTATAACACAGTTGTCTTTTTAAAGATAAGTTATTTTTAAAACTAAAATGTGGTGTTTGTCTCAGAACTGCACTTATCTTGTCATCTGCTTGCAAAATAGCCCAATTTTTCTTTTAACTATATTGTAAAGTGTTTTAGTTATTATGACCTTGGAGTTGGTCATGATTTTAAATTTTTTGTGTTAGAAGTTTTAGAGTGTAATATGAGGTGATTTTAAAAATTTCACAGAACAGAGAGAACAAGAGTGGATAATGCGCCTGAATCCAGATAAGCCTCCTGGCTTAAATGAGCATGTTACTCTAAAACCTGTGCTTAAGACACATCCACTTTTACACTAAGCTATAATATAGATAGTCATTTGGATATAACTTTAAGGGAAGGACAAGCTTTTACTATGTAATTGATTAATTGATGTTAGGTCTGTATATATAATTAGTTCAGATGCACTGTTAGTAGGTCTGAAGAAGCAGCCAGTAGACTGCGAAAGTGCTCACCTTCCTTTTTTTATCTTTGTGTGTACTTAACTTATTAAAGTTTTGTGCGTCTTCAGAACTGGAGTTCATTCGGGAATTTTTTTACATATTATTTGAATTGCTTGGCCACTGGAGTGTACATTACTTATCTGCTGGCTTTTTGTTGGTTTCTGTATGTCAGACAACACTGCTTGATGCTAGTTATACCCAAATAAACCTGTGGTCTCCTGCTATTGTCACTGTGATGGTAGAACAGCAATTATGTACAGTGTGGACATGATCCCGTAGTGGAACACATGCATTACTTAGTCAACAACATATACTACATCATCTCATGTCCTCAGTCCTGAGGAGGTGTTTTACTTCAATTGGTATGGAAGGACAATCTAATCAAATGGCAGCATCAGTCTTCAATGCAGCATGTCAAAATGAAAATTAGAATAAAGTCTTGTAAGAGGAAAAGTACAGTTGTGTACACTTATCATAACTGTAGATGTTCGAGTGCATTCACTGCTGCAGTCATTACATTTGGGTAATCCTGCTGGCAGGTTGCCCTCAGTCGGCCTGAATTCCAAAGTCCTGGGCACTGCGTCGGCTGCTGTCGCCCCTTCCCTGACGTCAGGTTGTCAAGGGTATAAAAGATGCGGCCGACGCCATTTTCTTTAGTTTTTCTTGCCCCAGATGTCAGGTGCCCCCTAAAAGGGTAGCCAAAATTTATATATATACAGATATATATATATATATATATATATATATATATATAAATAAAAACATGCTCCAATATAAACTTTACCTTCCTCTACCAGCAAATACACCACATAGGTTGTATAAATCAGAGAAGGAAAGATAGGTTCCATCAGAAGAAAAAGGGGGAAGGTGGGTGTGTAACCTGGACTGCAACAGTGAATACACTTGAACATCTACATTTATGGTAAGTGTACACAACTGTACAATGTTCTTCGTGTTTCACTGTTGCAGTCATTACATTTGGGTAGAGTCTCAAAGCTATGGATGGGAGGCTGGAGCTAAACAGCATTAGAAGCGGCTATGAGGCCCTGCAGAACTGCAGTGGCAAAGCCTGGCCTGGATTTAGAGTAGAGTGGCAGATGATAGTGCTTTGTAAAGGTGTGCACTGAACTCCAAGTAGCAGCCTCTAAAATGTCCTTAGTTGGTACTCCCCTGAGGAAAGGCTGCTGAAGTGGCTGCAGCTCTGGTTGAATGTGGCCTAATGCCCTTAGGCACTGGCTTGCCATGGTGCAAGTAGCAGAAACGAATGCAGTGGCCTATACACTTTGAAATAGTCTGCTTTGAGATGGCCTTTCCTTGTGATCCTGCAGCATATGCCACTAGTAATTGGTCTGTCTTTCTGAAAACTTTGGTTCTGTCCAAGTAGAATCTAAGCTGTTTGTGTACGTCCAAAGAATGCAGAATTCTCTCCCCCTTG
Organism: Protopterus annectens; assembly: GCF_019279795.1. Taxonomy (NCBI): domain Eukaryota; kingdom Metazoa; phylum Chordata; order Ceratodontiformes; family Protopteridae; genus Protopterus; species Protopterus annectens. The sequence goes on from NC_056730.1 coordinate 852,875,170, forward strand.
CTCTGTGGATTTGGATAAAAAGTTGGCAAGGTGAGTTTTTCCAAGACATAGTTAAGGTCCCATACAGACATTGGTGATCTCCTTGGAGGCCTTAAATTTTTGGCTCCTCTGAGGTACTGTTTTAATAAGGGATGAGACAAGATTGGTGGCTCTGTATTGTAATGAGCTGAAATGGCAGAGCCATGAATTTTAATAGATGAAAAAGATAGGCCTTTGTCCAGCATCTCAGTTAAGTATTGCAAAATCTGAGGAATATTTGGGACAGCTGTATCAGTTCCTTGTGCCTGGTTCCAAGCACAGAATCTCTTCCATTTTCCAGCATAAGATTTTCTAGTACTAAGCCTTCTGGCCTCCAAAATGACATCCATCACAGCTTTACTGAGAGGTGTGTTTTGTATGACTACATTATCCGCCATGCTGCCAGGTTTAAAGTCCTGAGTTTGCTGTGCAAGGATCTGATTGTTTTGCTGGGACAGTAGATGAGGTATTTGAGGTAAGGCCCAAGGTGGGCATTGAGACAAGGTCTTTAGGATTGGAAACCAGTACTGGCAGGGCCAGTCTGGGGCAATCAGTATCATTTTTGGCTTCTCCTGTCTGACCTTTAGGAGTACCTTGGGGAGGAGAGGCAGTGGGAGAAAGGCCTATACTGATAGGTTTTTCCAGCTGAAAGATAGGGTATCCACTTTCTATGCTAGTCTGTGATAAGTCCTTGTGCAGAATCTTTTTAGTTGGTAGTTGTGAGGGGAGGCAAATAGATCTATGTCCGGGCATCCCCATTTCTTTGTTATCATGCTGAAGACTTGTGGATCCAACTGCCACTCGTGGGGATCCATTAGGTTTCTGCTTAGTTCATCTGCCAGGGTATTTTTCCTTCCTGGCAGGAATTGCACCTGCAGATGTACTTGGTAAGTTAAGGCTGTGTCCCACAAAGTCATGGCTAGTCTGCAAAGGAGGTAAGAATGTGTGCCCCCCTGCTTGTTTATATACCACATGACCGTGGTGTTGTCCGTCTTTAACAGCAGTTGTCCCGGATTAAGTAGGCCCTTGAAAGCTGTCAGGGCATTCTGAACAGCTAGCATCTCTTTTTGATTGATATGTAGATGCATTTGGGTTGAGGACCATGTGCCCTGAATGCATCTTCCTGCCATGTGGGCCCCCCAGGCATAATCTGATGCGTCCGTTGTTAGTGTCTGCCTGGCTGGGGGTAATGTGAACTGCTGTCCCTTGTTTTGGTGACAAGCCTTTGCCCACCATCGAAACTCCTGTTGTAGGCAGGGAATGAGAGTAATCTTTGTTTCCAGGCTGTGGCAATGTTGAGTCCAAACATTTTTTAGGTACCATTAAAGTTTCCTCATATGCAGTCTTGCATATGGAATTAGTAGGATGCATGATGCCATGAAGCCCAAAGCCTACAGAATTTTTCTTGCAAATAACTGGGCCTTTGTTGCCAACATTTTGAAATAGGTCGTCAGTTGCCTTTGTTTGTCTGGCGTGAGATAAGCTATCTGGGAAGTTGTATTTAAGCTTGCACCCAGGAATATTATCTCTTGAGAGGGTACTAGTTTTGATTTCTTTTCACTGACTGTGTACCCTAGGCATGTTAGAAGTCTTTTCACAAACGCCAGATGCTGTAGAAGAATGTCCTTGTTCTCTGCTTGAATTAGACAGTCATCCAAGTAAGGATATATTTGTATTCCTCTGTCTGCAGAATGCAATTACTGGTGCCAGGCACTTTGTAAAGACCCTGGGCGCAGTAGATAAGCCAAAGGGTAGTGCAGAGAATTGGTAATGCATTGAGCCAGCCTTGAATATGAGGTATCTTCTGCACAATTGTCTGATTGGGACATGCAGGTACGCCTCTTTTAGGTCTAGAGTCTCCAGCCAAGCGTTCTTGCCCAGCATGGGCAGAAGTTCATGCAAAGTCATCACCTTGAATTTTGGTATATCCAGGAATGTGTTCAGAATAGATAGGTCCAGTATTGGTCTCCAGGTCTTGTCCTTTCTGGGTACCAAGAACAGTCAAGTAAAATCCTTGTCCCTGCTCTTGCTGTGGTACTTGTTGAATGGCCCCCATGTCCGTGAGGGATGAGACTTGTTTTTGTGCCTCTGCCCATTGATTTTTTGGCAGATCTGGTCAGCCGTCTGCCTTTGGCAGGGTATGGAAATGGAACTTGTACCCTTGTGACACGATATTTAGAACCCACTTGTCCTGGGTTATAATGTGCCAATTTTGTGAAAAAAATGCTAATTTTTCCCCTAAGGGTGCTGCCAGGAGATAAGTACTTGGCGCTGGCAGGGGGAAGTCATTGGGACTGTTTCCTGTATGGTTGTGATTTGTCTTCTCCAACTTTGGAGGTAGAAGCACCCCATTGCTTTGACCTGTAGGAACCTTGCGCCTGGGATCTGCCTCTAGGGTGTCTGGATCTGCCCCTTTGAGGTCTGTCTGAAACAGGAAAGTATCAATTCTTTGTAGGCCAGTGCCTGCTAAACCTAGGTGCTTGTACTTGTAAAACAATCTTTGACAGTTTGCATAAATTTAGCTTTGTCCTCCATTTTCTTTAACACCTCCTCTGCCTTAACACCAAACAAAGTATCATGCTGTAAATGTGCGTCCAATAATTTAACCTTGACATGATCAGGCAGATTTTGTTCCTTTAACCAAGCATGCCTCCTAATTACAGAACCCGTAACTGCGGCCCTGCAGGAGGCCTCCAAAGAATCAAAACCACATTGCAAAGTATGCTTTCCAACTTGTTCAGCTGCATGCAATAAATCCTGCATTTCCTTGTTTTCTGCACATTCAGAGTTTAATAACATTTTCTATTTAAGCAATGCCATGACATGTTGCTGATATTTAAGCATATGAAACTGACAGTTTAAGGCCCTTATAGCCAAGGTAGCAGATGTGTAAACCTTTTTTCCCCATCTATCCAGTGCCCTAGACTCTCTGTCAGAGGGGGTAGGGTTTTTTGCAGCAGAAGCCTTAACTCCTTTGGGACCCTGTGAAATAGTTTTTGGGCCTGCAGCAGGGTTTTAAAAAAGGAATTTATGAGAGTCAGGGACCCTGTAACATCTGTCAGGCTTAACAGGAGCTGGAGGTAAGGAGTCAGGGGTAAGACTAGACTCCGAAAACACATCATCTACAATATCTATCACAGGTGGGATGGCTAGTGGCCTGTGTTGGGGTAGTAAAAGGAAATCTCGGAGCCTCTTTTTAGATTCTGAAAAAACTTGGCTCTCCCAGTGGAAATGCTCCCTCATGGTATGCAAGGTTTCCCCAAAAGAATAGTCCTCTGGAGGAGAAGCTGAAGGTATGGATTCTTCAGCATCAGAATCCTCATGGGGGGAAGAGAATATTCCTGATCAGAAGAAATAGAAACCTGATCTGAAGATTCATAGTCAGTCTCTTGCCTAGGCCTCTTATCAGGAGGGGGATGGGAACCCCTGATCAAGGTAATTAAGTCTTCGGCCATTTTGAGCATCTGTTTTTTGGGCATAGAGGCCTGTCCATGTGGCTCTTGAGTTTGTTTCTTTGCTTTAGAAGGTACTTCAGTCTTTGCCTTTGAAGCTGAGGTTGGTTTAATGTAAAGATGTTTAGGTCTGAATACACCCTCAGAAAGCGGTGCCTGCTCAGCGGCTCCGGACCCATCTGAAGGAATAGTATCCGAGGCTCCAATACCTTGAGTTTCTAGCGGCATGGCCGACTCCACGTGGGAGTCGGTAGCGGCCTGCGACTCTAAAGTAGCAGGCGTCAGGGGCTGCGAAAGCACCTTAACTGGCGACTGGCTTAGGAGAAGCTTCGTCATTGGTTTTGGGCCTCGGTTGTCTATCTCTCTCCTTTTCTTTGCGTTTTTTGTGAACTCCGGTAGTCGGATGGCTATCCGACGACATTTCTGGATAATTAAACTGGCGTCCAAAATAGTTTAAAGCAAAATCATACCAACGCTTTATAGTGCATTGGTTAAATCTAGCACAAAACTGACAACCAGCAACGTTGTGATCAGGGCCTAGGCAAGGAATACAGTAAGAATGAAAGTCCTTATGAGGTATTTGCTTTCCTTATGAGGTATTTGCTTTCCACAAGAAATATAATTATTAACTTTTTCTGAAATCGGTCTGGAGCAAGAAAAAAGTTTCCCCAATGGGGTACTTAGCTTTATTAAAGACTTCGGATCTGAAACTCGAACACGAAAATCTCAGGAGTCGGCCGACCGGCACTTACGAACTGCTTCTGCTTCAGGCACCGCACGGCAAGAAAGACTAAAGAAAATGGCATCGGCCACATCTTTTATACCCCTGACGACCTGACGTCAGGGAAGGGGTGACAGCAGCTGACGCAGGACCCAGGACTTTGGAATTCAGGCCGACTTGAGGGCAACCTGCCAGCAGGATTACCCAAATGTAATGACTGCAACAGTGAAACACAAAGAACATCAACATCTACACAAGATCATAGTACATGCAGTTGACAACAGGGTTAATATGTACACTGAGTGTAAGCAGCAATGTCATGATTTCAACTATATACCTAACATCACAAGCTACTGAAGGCTTGCTGAAACACAAGCACTACTCGAGATTTATTTTACAATAGTTACACTGCACATTTTAATGGATGATATCACCACTGTGTATTATATCAAAGTTTCCATAAAAAGTGGTCACATAGTACAAGCACACACTATAGACATACATCATATAGTACAGTTGTGTACACTTACCATAAATGTAGATGTTTGAGTGTATTCACTGTTGCGTCATTACATTTGGGTAGAATCCCAAAGCTATGTTTGGGGGGGCTGGAACTAAACAGCATTAGGAGCGGCTATAAGGCCCTACAAAACTGCAGTGGCAAAGCCTGCTCTGGATTTAGAGTAAAGAGGAAAATGATAATGCTTTGTAAAGGTGTGAACAGAACTCCAAGTAGCAGCCTCTAGAATGTCTTTGGTTGGTACTCCCCTTAGAAAGGCTGCTGAAGTAGCTGCAGTTCTGGTGGAATGAGACCAAATGCCCTTGGGCACAGGTTTACCATGGTATAAATAGCAGAAACGGATGCAGTGGTTTATCCACTTTGAAATTGTCTGCTTTGAAATAGCCTTGCCCTCTGATCCTGCAGCATATAGAATCTAAGTTGTCTGTGTACATCCAAGGAATGCAGAATTCTCTCCCCCTTGTTCTGCAGATTTGGATAAAAGGTTGGCAGATGAATTGTTTGGTTAAGAGCCACACTGGAAACCACCTTAGGCACAAAAGTAGGATTTTTCCTCAGAGATAACCTGTCTGGGTGAAATATGATAAAAGGCTCTATAGCCATGAGGGCCTGTAGCTCTGAAACTCTTCTTGCTGAAGTAATTGCTAGTAGCAGAGCTGTTTTCCATGATAAGAACTTTATATCAGCGGTAGCAGCTGGTTCAAATGGAGGCAAGGTGAGCTTTTCCAACACATAATTGAGGTCCCATGCAGGCAATGGTGATCTTCTAGAAGGCCTTAAATTTTTGGCTCCTCTAAGATACTGCTTTAGTAAAGGATGAGAAAAGATTGGTGGCTCTGTATTGTAATGAGCAGAAATGGCAGAGGCATGGATTTTAATTGATGAGAAAGATATGCCTTTGTCAAGCATCTCAGTTAAGTATTGCAATATCTGAGGAATAATTGGTTCTGCTGTATCCGTTCCTTGTGCTTGGTTCCATGCACAGAATCTCTTCCATTTGTCAGCATAAGATTTTCTAGTACTAGGCCGCCTGGCTTCCAAAATGACATCCATCACAACTTTACTGAGAGGTGTTGTTTGTATGACTACATGATCAGCCATGCTGCCAGGTTCAGAGTCTGTAGTTGATTGTGCAGGATCTGATTGTTTTGTGGGACAGTAGTTGTGGTCTTTGAGGCAAGGTCCAAGCTGGGTATTGAGACAAGTTCCTTAGGACTGGGTACCAGTATTGGCAGGGCCAGTCCGGGGCAATTAATATCATCTTTGGTTTCTCTTGTCTGACTTTTAGGAGGACCTTGTGGAGAAGAGGCAGAGGAGGAAAGGCGTAAACTGATAGGTTTTTCCAACTGAAGGATAGGGCATCCACTTTCCATGCTTGTCTGTGATAACTCTTTGTGCAGAATCTTTTCAATTGATAATTTTGAGGACAGGCAAATAGATCTATGTCTGGGCTCCCCCATTTCTCTGTTATCATGCTGAAGACTTGTGGATTTAGTTTCCACTCATGAGGAACCATAAGGTTGCTGCTTAAACCGTCTGCCAGAGTGTTTTATTTTCCTGGCAGGAATTGAGCTTGAAGATGTATTTGGTAGGTCAAAGCTGTTTTCCACAGTGCCATGGCTAATCTCCAGAGGGGGTATGAGTGTGTGCCCCCTTGCTTGTTTATATACCACATGACTGTGGTGTTGTCCGTCTTTATCAGTAGTTGTCCTGGATGAAGTAAGTCCTTGAAAGCTGTTAGGGCATTTTGAACAGCTAGCATCTCTTTCTGGTTGATATGCAGATGCATTTGTTTTGGTGACCATATGCCCTGAATGCATCTTCCTGCCATGTTGGCCCCCCAGGCATAATCTGATGCATCTGTTGTCATGGTTTGGCTGGCAGGGGGTAGAGTGAATGGCCGTCCCATGTTTTGGTGACATGCCTTTGCCCACCATAGAAACTCCTGTTGCAGGCAGGGAATAAGAGGAATCATTGTTTCCAGACTGTAAGAATGTTGACTCCATAAACTTTTTAGGTACCATTGAAGTTTCCTCCTATGCAGTCTTGCATATGGAATCAAGGACACACACACCTCCAGGTTAGTAGTAACACATGAAGCATCAGAGACCATACAGGTGCAACTATCCATAGGCAAAACTGCTATACAACTGGTAGCATGTTACAGACCACCCTCCCAATCTCAAGAACTCCACTCAGCCTTCCTCAAGACATTGGAAGATATGAATGTATCACAAAATACCATCATACTGGGAGACTTCAACTACCCAAACATAGATTGGGTACATTATTCTAGCCCTAATACCCTAGCCCAAAGGTTCCTGGAATTCATAAATTGAAATGCACTGGAACAATTAGTCACCTCTCCCACTAGGGGAGATAATATACTAGACCTGATCATCACAAACATGGGGACAAAATGCTCCACACCGGAAGTATACCCCTCACTAGTGAGATCTGACCACAAACTAATCACCCTGGATATACATATCCCACCTCCACCCCCAGCACAAAAGACCACAGTGAAAAACTTCTCAAAAGCAGACTTCACTCTTCTTAAGACTGAGATGGTATCCTTTAAGCCCACTGTGCCAGTGGATACCACATCCCACAATGCCGAATCCTTCATAAATGCTTTCTATGGACATCTCCAAGAATGCATGGATCATGCAATCCCAAACAAATCCAAGTCCCTCTCCACCAAAGGTAAGCGTCCTGTCTGGTGGACCTCAGCCATAAACAAACTGTATAACAAAAGAAGGAAGCTACTGCACGTCAGAGCAAAATCCCATGAAGGGAAGACATCTATGATCAACATTAGCAGAAAACTACGTTCTCTCATAAAAACCTCCAAGGCCAACTTTGAGAGAATAATCGCTAAGGACACTAAAGATAACCACAAAGCCTTCTTCAGCTATGTTAGAAACCTGGGCGGAAACCCTCAGATATGCTCAGAGTTGGTTCACAACAATAAAAAATACACTGAACCCACAGATATTGCCAACATTCTGGCTGACAGGTTCAGTGCAAATTTCTCCCCTCCTTCACCCCCAAAAGAAGAAATACTTATCACAGCTGAATGTAATCTCCCTGTCATCTCAGATGTCCAAGTGAGAACCGCCCTAAACAAAGCAAAAAAAAACACAGCATCAATGGGACCCGACGGTATCCTGGGTTGCGTGTTACGTGAACTCCAAGAGGAGCTAAACCCACACATAAAAATGCTATTTAACCTTAGTCTTACTTCGGGATATGTACCTGAACACTGGCGTACAGCAACAGTGGTCCCACTCCACAAGGGGGGGTGCCTCTACAGACCCTGGAAACTACCGCCCCATAAGCTTAACCAGCCTGGTCTGCAAAGCTATGGAAAGAATCATTATGGAACTCATAAACAGAGACATAGGGGACCTACAGACACTTGACCCCACCCAGTTCGGCTTTGTAAAGGGCAGATCCTGCCTTTTAAACCTGGTTGATTTTTTCGAAACAGTCACTAGAGCCATTGAGGAGGGCAAAGCAGTCCGTACAGCATACCTGGACTTGTCTAAGGCCTTCGACACAATACCCCACTCAGGCATCATAGATAAGCTCAACAGCTTAAATGTAAACCCTTATGTCACTAGATGGGTTGCAAACTGGCTAAAGGACAGAACCCATAAAGTTAAAATCGCTGGAGCAATGTCAGACTCAAAGCCAGTCACAAGTGGTGTCCCACAGGGATCTGTCCTGGGACCCCTCTTGTTCGGCATTTAATTCTCAGATGTTAAAGCAAACACGGGAGGGCTGTGGCTGACAAAGTTCGCAGATGACTGCAAACTAGGCGCCATAGTCGATACACCAGCAGACACACACATCCTACAAAAGGCCTCACAGAAACGGACAACTGGTGCCGGAGTCACGGCCTTAAACTAAATGCCAAAATGTATAGTCATCCCTTTGGGAAAAACAAAGTACCCACAAATTATCACATAGACAGCAACCCACTGAGTACTGAAAAAGTAATCAGAGACCTAGGGACCCAAGTCGACAGCGACCTCTCATTTGATACCCACGTTGCCAAAGTGGTTAGAAAAACATTCTACCTTGCACACCTCATCATGAAGGGATTCACATCCAGATCCAAGGATGTCATTGTACCCCTATATTCCTCCTTCATCAACCCATGATTGAGTACAATGCCCCATTTGGTATGTACCTCACCCAGCATTTGCAACAGCTGGAGAGACCACAAAAGTACCTCACCAAGAGGCTCAAGGGTCTCCAACATATGTCTTATTCTGCCAGACTAAAGAAACTTCAGCTCTATTCAGTATCATACCGCCTGCTCAGAGGTGATCTCTGCCTGACGTACAAGGCCATGTCCAATCAGGATCTGATGGACATGCTCCACCTCAAAAAATCCAAGTCCATCAGGACCACGAGAGCTAAAGACTTAAACCTCGGCACAAGTATGAATCGGACATGCTGGAGGGATAGATTCATAACCCAGAGGCTTCCCATGCTTTGGAACAAGATCCCAGTTAGTATTAGGCAGAGCCCCTCACTGACTCTCTTCAAGAGAAATCTTGATGAGTGGATGGGAGATCGTATGTTTACCCCAGGGGTCACATCTGTGTCACTGCTAGACAGGGGCACAGTAAACTAATTCTATTATATAAGGGGACCTTCATTGTGTCACTACTAGACACAGTATTCTAAATTTATTCTGTACATTTTTGTACCATTTCATGGGGTGGCAAATGCCACATCACTATGGCTAGGCTTACAAATGCCCCAGGGCAGATAGCCTAGTACTATACTATGAAACTATGAAACTAGTATGCAGGATGCAATGAAGCCCAGAGCCTGCAGAATTTGTCTTGCAGAAGACTGGGTCTTTGTTGCCATCAGTTTGAAGTAAGTAGTCAGTTGCCTTTGCTTGTCTGGCATGAGGTAAGCCATCTAGGCAGTTGTATTCAAGCTTGCACCCAGGAATGTTATCTTTTGAGAGGGTACCAGTTGTGATTTATTTTCGTTTATTGTGTACCCTAGGCATGTTAGAAGCTTTTTCACAAACGCCAGGTGTCGAAGAAGAGTGTCCTTGTTCTCTGCTTGAATGAGACAGTCGTCCAAGTGAGGATATATTTGTATACTTCTTTGTCTGCAAAATGCAATTACTGGTGCCAGGCACTTTGTAAAGACCCTGGGCGCAGTAGATAAGCCAAAGGGCAGTGCAGAGAATCGGTAATGCATTAAGCCAGCCTTGAATCTGAGGTATATTCTACACGATTGTCTTATTGGGACATGCAGGTATGCCTCTTTTAGGTCTAAAGTCACCAGCCAAGCATTCTTGCCCAGCATGGGCAGAAGCTGCTGCAAAGTCAGCATTTTGAATTTTGGAATGTCCAGGTATGTGTTCAAAATCGATAAATCCAGTATTGGTCGCCAGGCCTTGTCCTTTCTGGGTACCAAGAACAGTCGAGTAAAAACCTTGTCCTTTTTCCTGTTCTGGTACTGTCTGAATGGCCCCCATATCCATGAGGGACATAACCTGTTTCTGCGCCTCTGCCCATTGATTTTTTGGCAGATCTGGCCAACCATTTGCCATTGGCAGGATGTGGAAATGGAATCTGTATCCCTGTGATACGATATTTAGTACCCACTTGTCCTGGGTTATTAACTGCCAATTTTGAGCAAAAAGTGCTAATTTTCCCCCTATGGGTGCTGCCAAAAGATAAGTGCTAGGTGAAGGCAGAGTGAAGTCATTGGGATTGCTTTCTGCAAGTTTGTGCTTTATCTCCTCCAGATTTGGAGGTGGAAGCGCCCCATTGCTTTGACCTGTATGAATCTTGTGCCTGGTATCTGGAACCCTTAGGGCGTCTGGATTTGCCCCTTTGAGCTCTGTCTGACACAGGAAAGGACCCATTTTTGGTAGGCCAGTGTCTACTGAATCTTGGTGGCTGCACTTGTAAGAAGTCTTTAACAGTTTGCATAGACTTAGCTTTGTCTTCCATTTTCTTTAAAACCTCTTCTGCCTTAATACCAAACAGAGAATCATGCTGTAAAGGTGCATCTAGCAATTTAGCTTTAACATGATCAATTAAATTTTGTTCCTTTAACCAGGCATGCCTCCTAATCACAGATCCAGTAACTGTGGCCCTGCAGGAGGCCTCTAAGGAATCCAAACCACATTGCAATGTATGCTTTCCAACTTGTTCAACTGCATGCAATAATTCCTGCAATTCTTTATTTTCTGCACATTCTGAAATCAACATAATTTTCTGTTTCAGCAATCCCATAACATGTTGTTGGTACTTAAGCATATGAAATTGACAGTTTAAGGCCCTGATTGCCAAGGTTGCAGATGTATAAACCTTTTTTCCCCATCTGTCCAGTGCCCTTGAATCTCTGTCAGAGGGGGTAGGATTTTTTGCTGTTGAGGCCTTAACTCCCTTTGGACCCTGTGAAATAGTTTCAGGATCAGCAGCAGGGTTTCTAAATAAAAATTTATGTGAGTCAGGGACCCTGTAATATCTGTCAGGCTTACTGGGAGCTGGAGGTAAGGAGTCAGGGGACAAGCTTGACTCCGAAAACACATCATCCACAATGTCCAAAACAGGGGGAATGGCTAAGGCCTGTGCTGAGGGAGAAAAAGGAAATCCCTGAGCCTCTTTTTTGATTCTGAGAAGTCTCGACTCTCCCAGTGAAAGTGCTCCCTCAAAGTATGCAAGGTTTCTCTAAATGAATAATCCTGAGGAGGAGATGCAGATAGAATAGATTCCTCAGCATCAGAATCCTCATAGGGAGGTATAGATAATTCCTGATCAGAAGAGGAATCAGAAGTAATAGAAACCTCATCTGAAGATTCATAATCAGTGTCTTGCCTAGGCCTCTTATCAGGAGGGGGATGGGTACCCCTGATCAAGGTAATAAGGTCTTCAGCCATTTTGATCATCTGTTTTTTAGGCATAGAGGCCTGTGCACGTGGCTCATGCATCTGTTTATTTAGTTTTAGAGGTTGCTTTTGTCTTTGGTTTTGCAGCTGTCGTTGGTTTGATATACAAATGTTGAGGTCTGACTACACCCTCAGAAGCTGGTGCCTGCTCAGTGGCTCTGGACCCATCCGAGGGAGATACAGCCGTCAGCCCAATACCTTGTGTATCTTGTGGCATGCCGGACTCCACATGGGTGTCGGTAGAGGCCTGCGACTCGAAGGTAGTGGGTATCATGGGCTGCGAAAGTGCCTCACTGAGTACCAGTGAACCGGCGACTGGCTTAGGAGAAGCTTTGTTGTCGGTTTTGGATCTCGACTGCCTTTCTCTGTCCTTTTCCTTGCATTTTTTATGTACTCCAGTAGTCGGATTGCTATCTGTCAACATTTTTGGGTAGTTAAATCTGTTTCCAAAATACTTTGATGCAAAAATATACAGACGCCCAATAGTGCGTTGGTTAAATATAGCACAAAACCGACTGCCAGGCACGTTGTGATCAGGGCCTAGGCAAGAAATACAATATAAATGGAAATCCTTATGAGGTATTTGCTTCCCACAAGTAATACAATTATTAACTTTTTCTGACATCAGTAAAAAGCAAGAAAAAAGTTTACCCAATGGTTTACTTAGCTTTAGTGAAGACTTTGGTTCTGAAACTCAAACTCGAATATTTCAGTAGTCGGCCGACCAGCACTTGCGAAATGCTTCTGCTTCGGGCACCGCGCAGCAAGAAAGACTAAAAAAAATGGTGTCGGTTGCATGTTTTATACCCCTGATGACCTGACGTCATGGAAGAGGAGACAGCAACCGATGCAGGACCCTTTGGAATTCAGGCCGACTGAGGGCAACCTACCAGCAGATTACCCAAATGTAATGACTGCAACAGTGAAACACGAAGAACATATGTATTTGCAGCCTGTTCTGCACAGTAAGAGGACGAAACTCACACTCTCAGAAAAGAGTCAGTCCTGTATTCAACTTCCCTACCTATCTACTGACATAATCTACATGCTAGAGTATTATAGGCATATGCCACAGAAGTCTGAATGCATCTTTGTAGGGATAACATCAGCTGTGTCTTGTAAAGGAGATGTGTGTGCAAAAATGACTTCTTCAGCCATGAAGGATACTAAATGCTGTCATTAATAGCAGGTGTAAGACACTCCTGCATCCATTTACACACGCACACACACACAGTCAGGAGGTTTTCACTGCTGTATTCAAACTCCCTATCTACTGACACAATCTACACGCAATTGTATTATAGCCACATGCCACAGAAGTCTGACTGCATGTGAACCAGTTTGCATCTTTGATGGGATGACATCAGCTGTGTCTTGCAAAAGAGATATGTATGCAAAAATGAATTATACAACCACGTAGGATTCTAAATGTTCTTAGTACTATTAAGTGTAAGATGCTCCTGCATCCATTTACATTCTCTCACACACACAAAGTCAGGAGGTTCTCACTGTTGTAGTCAATCTCCCTACCTAGCTACTCACACAATCTACATGCAACTATATTATACATATAGGCCACAGGTGAGGTCTGACTTTAAAAATGCACTCTCATACTACTAAAGGATTACCTCATCAGTGTGTTGCAGACAGTATGTGTTTGTGGACAGAGGGAAACAGTGATGTGGGATTCATCTGACAATATAAATGTTTCTCCCAAATGGGAGTCAAATAAGCACAGCTGTTGAATTAATCCTCAAGTGATGCTATGGCCCCACCATCACAAACACACACACATACACACATACACACACACACACACACACACACACTGCTGTGAGATTAGAACCAACCACCTATCCAGTTATACTATCTAGAGGGCACAGTGCTTAACACAAGCACCACTGCAGAAGTCAAACTTCTTTAGTGTGAGAGTGCACTTTATAGAGGATGAAACCATCATTGTGTTGCAGATGATGATGTTGGGAGAAGGGTCTGACACTGACGTGGACTCACCCTCCAGTGTAAAAGTTTCTCCAGACTGTTCGTTCAGTGAGGCCAGCAGTATGTAAGGTCAAATTTACATGACTTCATAAGCAACCCACACATATATATACACACACACACACACACACACACACACACACACACACACACACATTACCTACTGTGAGATTACAACCTCCTACCTATCTAGTTACAAAATCCAGAGGACACGGTACTTAATGCATGCACTAACGAAGAAGTCTGACTTCGACAGTGTGACAGTGCAGTCTACAAACGATTAGTTTCTCATTCTGTATTAGAGAAAATATTGTGCTGTTGAAGTTTTTGTGCAAAGCCATGCCTGTTGATATGAAAGAATAAGTGAAATCTTATGATCAATAATAAATGCATACTGCTGACTTAGGTCAGCTATGCTGTCATTAATGTACGTTGAAGAACTGCGACTGACACACATACCTGTTTTACATGATGTTATGTAGATGACACACACACACACACACACACACACACACACACACACACACACACACACACACACACCTGTGAAACAAAGGATAGACAATGAAGCATTCGTGCCTCATCAGGTTAGGATGATGGTATGTAAACCTTAATGAATACTGCTGATATTAGCAATGGTATCTGTTCATGCAGGGGCACTGTGCACTGTCAATATAAAACAGTCCTTAATGCTCTAATGAAGTAGCACTAAATAATGATGAAGGATGTGTACCAAGGCTCTATGTGGTTGCATACCATTTGCATGTTTAAGTGCTGCAATGCAGACATAACTGCACAGACTGAAGTGCTCAGTCAGCCACACAGTTCACTGCAGTTCACGTGTATACAGTAAGCCATTTCCATGAAATAAAGTAATAAAATGCAGGAAATCTATTCCTAAAGCACAATGCAGAGAAACTCATTTGCGCAGACATTGGCAAAGTATTAGCTCATGCGTGATTCTACTGAGGTGTTGAACTTGGAATGTGAAGTAGCAGTGTTCAGTGTTGCTCCCTGCCAACTTTTGCACAAATAAGGAGCAGAGAGAAAATGGTATGATTGTGAGTAAATGTACAAAAGCTTTGTTTTATGTTAATGTTTAATGTGTTATGATGTCAACATTTGTCAAGGTAGTACTTGCTCAGTGCCTTGCAGACATTAATCTGGCATAATGGAGTCTACCTTTGACATGTTACGGCCAAACCTTAATTCAAAAATGAATTGTTGTGCTTGCCTTCCCCATTTGTGTGATGTTAGGCGGGGAGCAAACACGGTTGACTGCTTAAAGAAAAAAGTGAAAACTTTAACTTGGTTAGCCTTCTGTGGTGCAAAAAGGCTTAGTGGTGATGTGCGGCCATCAGCACTATTGCTAGTACTAAGTGGAAAAAATCCACCTAACTTTCTCTGTGGTACAAGGTGTAAGCTCAGAGAGCTAAATGGAAAAGCAGAGGTGAAGCAAGGGTTCAAGTTCAGTATGCAGACAATCTTACAAAGGGTGTCAGAATGTTATTATAAATTTTTTATCATGACTATACGACTACATAGGAATGACTATCTTAAATATGCTGCTTGCCCAAATTGTGTCAGTAATGCATACTGAAATAAACTTTTGGCCATGCTTCAAGGGAAAACACAAGTTAATTGGGCGTACAATTTGGTAGACATGGCAAAAATGGTATGTATTTTGAAATAATTACTGTGACTCAGCATGTATCCTAACTATGTATGTAGGGTCAGATGTCTTGTGAAGTGCGGCCATTATGCTTCTGCAGAGTAAGGACAGTAGCCAAATGATACAAGCTGAACACTTCATACATGACGATGGACACACAGATGGAGAGACACAACAGTTTGTGTTATGGCACAAGTATGTACACCTCCATGGCATGTTTGTACTACTTGTTTCCTCATTCAGAATTTGTCCTGCTCTGTACCATTAAGTCATTGATATATGGACAGAGAAGGTAGAGGAGTGACAGTAACGAATACATCCACATACATCTGGTGGAAGAAGGTGCACGAAAGTAGAAACATGATGGTGACATGATGATGGTGTTTTGTTGGTAACAGATGTAGCACACACTTACATGAGTAATATTAACAAGAAAAAAATTACATTACCTTATTACATATGTCAGGATTTGAACCTTTGGCAGTAGAAATAAAAGTTTACAGACAGGTTTGATTATCTAAGCTTGCTACAGGGGAGCTCATGGTGTAATAACGTTTAATCACTCATTGTAAGAGACAAGCACATGTTGAATAAAAGGCAATAGGTAGGCAGTAATATTCATTCCACTTAAAATCAACTGTAGCTTCCGTTACACTTTACATAATATCCTGCAGCCTAATACATATGGAAGAGTAACTGTATTACAGTATTACCCTAAGACTGTTTTACTATAGCACAATGGGCATATTGGTATCTGCACTAAGATAACCATGACATTGTGGTCAAAGGCAAATTTCACCGCATTTTGCAGTAACACTTGAAAAGCCATTTAGGACAACATAGTACACCATTGCTTGTTGCCAGACCTTGCACAAATGCTGAAGGCTACAACTGATAAAACAAAAGAGGGGTAAGACAGTTACATAGGCAAAACATACACATGAAAGAGACTTACAAAAACGGGCAGCAAGAGTTTTACCTACTGCTCGATTAGAACCCTTGTCAATATGCAAAATTAAGTTTATAGATTTGATCATTATCTCAACACACCACAAAGGAAATCTTACTTCACATGTCAATCACACCATTGAAGGGACAGTGATAACCTATTGAACAAGCAGAAAATATAGCTATTAGCCTTCAACAAAGCAATGATAGTTTCAAAATACCATAAGATGAAATTTACATCCATCAGCCTAATGGATAATCAATAAAGGAGTGAGACAGAAGTGGTGAAGACAGATAGAGATGGACAAAGACATATCAAAGGTTTGGTGTTGTGTCATTAATGCACATCTTTACAGTGTGTCCTCATTACTCATCTGTCATGCTATGTATCAACAACAGATGGCTCTGAGAATCAAGACACTGTAGGAGAGGCAAAATGTGATTAAGACATGAGAAGAATAAGGGTGGTTTAATATTTCTCCGTTATGGACACGGATATGTCTGCAAATGTTTTTTTGCAACAATATTTAAAATCTGTTCACTAAAGGTTGTAAGACGTGCCCAAAAGGAATCAGATTCCTATCATTCACAGTATTATTTGAAGAGTGGATAGGTGAGGATGGAAAAGAGATCCCTTATTTTGTGTGAGAAGATAAACCCAGTAAAGTAACTTGTGATGATTGCCCCTGGCTAAATGGTTGTACTGCAGGGTACCTCCTGACAAGCCAAAATTATATTTTATGGAAATTTCAGCAAGCCATTCTATGCCATACTATAGGCATCACTGTATCCTTGCTCAGTGGGGAGATGTGGGTTTCCTCTTGGGTGTCATGAGCCAAGGTTCCAGGCAATTACTCGAACCCCTCACTACATATCCTTGTGGTAAGCGACCCCAAGCAAAATCTAGTGTACAGCTGAACAGTATGCCATATATGTGACTTGTTAAAAGTGCCTGGTTTACCTGCGTAGACATTATAGATTATCCCTGGGCCATCACAGACAGCTTCACAGTTTAGAGAGTGTTATTCATTCCTGTTAATGTATGTCCTTTCCTGGTCACCTGTGAGTCTCTACAAAGTACCTGTAGGTAGTACACATATAATGATACACATACCTTGGTTTCAACTAGACATGTTTTTCCAAACATTCCCCTGGGTCTGTGGTGGGGGTGGCACAGGCTGCATAGTTCCTCTAGTGTTTCCCCTGTCAATCCCACATATTTCAATCTCATGTGGTCTATGATATGTTAAAGGGGGCCTAAATGCCCACTTTCCTTTTGGCCAGGGTCTAGCAAAAGCAGCATAGATGTGAGCCTGCTGCACATACACATGCAGGAGAGCAGCATCCACCCCTAACATTGCTTTTTTTCTAAATGTGGTGGTGGCTGTATTCTAATAGGTTTTGGAGTACAGGACAAAAGGCAACACTAAGTTTACATGATTACATTACACTTTCCTTAACAGCCCCTCTATCTTGGATTGGTTAATTAGCATGTAATTCAACTAGTTATGCTTTCATTAGCATATCCTGCCATTTATCTTTGTTTTGCAGCTCTACATGTAGTGTAGAGCCTACGAAAAAAATGAAAACACTATCATCTGGCTTAGCATGTCTGGCAGGAGAGTTGTACATATTCTCAGATTAACTTGTACTGTATGCCAGCATGCCTAATTCTGAAAATGTAAATACGTTTTTTAAATGCTGAGTATTTCCCTGTGTAAACAGAATGTTTAAAGAATGTTTCAGTGTTTTGATAAATTTTTAACTGCGTATGTTTGACAGGGACATTCTAAAGTACAGTGGAGAATCAGCTAACAGTGAGTGATGTCATTAGAATGTTCCTGGTTGCTAAGTGATTGTTTAAACAGCTTATTGACAGAAAACAAACCTTTTCAAACAGCTGAATGTTATTATTTAAAATAAGACCATTGAGACTGCAGTTTGTCAAGTGCTGAGCAGTTTTGTGAAGTAGAGTCAGTTACAGTGCTGTGCAGTCAGTGGACACCCATGAAAGAGAACTCACCAAAAAAGAAAAACTAAGCCTGTTTTTTGCCTTGCTGTTATGTGTTAGATTATATCAGGGACAGTATTCTTTAGTTAGATTAGGAAAGCTTAGTTATTAAGATAGAGTTTTTCTAGAATAATGGACTCCTATCCTGCAGTTTAATTTTACATTTCCGGTGATTGAGTTCTGGTGTTTACTGAAAGCTATTGATTTACATTCTTGCAGTCATTTTACTTATTATTAAATGTTTTTCATTACTTTACATTGTGTCTGGAATTAGAGAGTGCTTATACCTCTCTGATACTCCTCAGGTCCCCTCAAAGGCCTGGCTGCTCTGGCCATAGCTATCATTTACTTTCATACTTAATTCTCATAATTGTACATCCCTTTAGAAGGGCATGAAGACACTCTGATTGGTGGCAGCAGTACTGTATAATTTTTGGGAAGGGACACAGTTGGAAATCTGTGTCAGGATTTCCCAGAAGTGTTTGGATGTGTGAGATTTAAATTTACTTTGAATGTGAGTGTATCAGAGGTATTAAACAGGGACATTGATCTGAAATACAGAAAGGGAATACATTTGGGGAGGACCAAGGTATATAGTCCAGTCCCAGGAAAATACAGCATGTTCCTGTTGTGATTTTAGGGGAAAATTGTGAAATACTACTCCTGTTTAAGTGACAGTCTCATATTGGAATCAGTAGTGATGATTGAAGCTCCTTAGTTACTGGCCCAGGATAGTAAGGGATGTCATATTTAACTGGTGGCAATCTGGTGGGATAGAACTGGACATCACAGAGCCATTAAATGAATACAAAACAGCACACTATCATGTGCATGTCACTGCACAACACGCACACAATAGCAGCAAGTTGTGTAGCCATTCATGAATCCAGCCCAATGCTTTCTAAAGCACACAAGCTATTTTTCACATCTGGACAGGAAGGAGTACAGGATGTAACATGCGCCTTAGCATGGATAACCTTAATTTTACGTTAGGTAATGCATGTGGGTGCAGCTGTCGATTTGGGACAACTGTTTCTATCATGAGGGTTAAACAGTATTTGAAGATGTACTTAGTTTTGTGTGTTTATTTTAAGTTAATAGGTTATAGAGGTGTTCTGTTTTTTTTTTTCCTTGAGGGTGTTCATTAGAAGAAAACGTCTTGTAAAATGTGACATAGGTTCAAATGGAGATGACAAGAAAAAACTGCATGCAACACAAAGGCTGGAAATAGACATTTAAACAAGCTGTCACATACAAAAGGTGGGAATAATTATTTCTTATCCAAATTATTTTAGAATGTGAACAGCCTCAAAAAAGTGCAAAGAGCAATGCCACATGAGACACATTTGGAAAGAAGTAAGCATGTGAATTTGATAAAGAAAGGATTTTCAAAATATCAGAACAAAGGAAAAGGGGAGTACTTATACTAATTAGTAGAGGAACGCATTAGTAATAGAAGAGGAAAAAGACAGTAATGGTAGATCTGCGACAGCAAGGGTCTATTGGCAAGGGGAGGAAGATTATGTTGGCATGTATTTACATTCCAGCTAAAACTGCTTTTATGAAGCTTAAAATTGTTTTGAGAAATAATTAGGTACAATAATTGGCCTAGCGACAGAAATTATATTTCACAGGAACATGGAAATTTAAATGAAAGCTTTGACAAACATCCAACAACTATTTTATAACAACAACTACGATGAAAATGCAGGGTAATGAAGTAAAACTGAGACAGTGACACCTCTCCACCTACCTGTGAAAAGGTGAGGAATTTAAGGAGTGGGTAGTGGAAATTTTTCGAGATTTATTAGGGAAGACGTACATTTTTTCATAAGTTACAGTTAAAGTGAGTTAGAATGAAAGTTGAGTTTAAAAACAAGGTAGAAATAAAAGATAAAATATAAATAAAATGAGATATGGTGAAGAAGTTAAATTATTTAGAGGGACTGACAAAGTATTGCAGAATAAGGGGAATATCTCAGAACAAGAAGAGGTGCAACTGCTGAGCAATAATAGCAAAATAAGGATAATATGCATGAGTTTAGAAAGACTGCTGTTAAGCAGCTATTTTTTGATAATTTCAGAGCACAAGAATGTATACGGCAATGACTCAGGCAACAGACAGAAAGGGTTGTTGCCAAACTTAGGGAGCCTTTAACAAGATAACTGGAGATCCTATAGAGGTATTAGAGATATGTAAGAAATTTGAGAATATTTGTATAAAGCAGAGGAATTTGGAAACTGAGAAAGAGCCCAAACTGAAACATTCATGGAAGACTTAAATATTCCCAAGTTAAAGGTAGATGAGGTTCAACAATTAACAGTTAAGACAGGAGGAGATGAGATAAAAAATGGTGATTTCTAACCAATCTGCATGAAAGTCTCCAGTAATACATAGTACTCCTTGTGGAAATTTGGAAGCTACGCATGATCAAAGTGATAAGACCTGAAAGGTTTTGTTCAACAACATTTTAAAGGACAGGAAGCACCAACATCTCAGAAAAAAATTGTGGTAGCTGTAATACCTAAACATGGACAAAACCCATCAGACCCAGCTTCGCATCTATTTTAAACCATAATTATAAAGTATTTATGTTTATAGCAGCTAAAATGGCAGAGTTGTTGGCAAAATTGATAGAATCAATATATTTTTATGGAGGGGAAGAAAATATTTAACCACATTAATTAAGCAATGATGATCCAGAGGGGAGCAGAAAGTAAAAAAATACCACTGTTGGTGGTGGGTCTTGATGCAGAGAAAGCGTTCGACAAAATAAGCTGGAATTTTAAGAGTAAGGCAATGTAAGCATTTGCATTGCCTGACACAATAATAAGCCTTAATTCTAGCTCTCCAAGTGTGAAAACAGAAACTTAGAGAAAGCCAGTAGACCTACATTTCTGAGTAAATTTCAGTTACTGGCTAGTAAATATGCTGCCTGGATGCCAGTAAAAGAAATACATAGGACCAGAAGGAAAACCAGTTACAAAAGGCAACAAAAAATACTGACTTGTAAAAGTACTGTAGCTCTTCAGCAAAAAGAAGTGCAAGCTCCGGGCAAGACTACCAGTAACCTACAGGAAAGTACAAGACAACTGCATACAGACCTGACTAAAATAAATGCAACACAGATGGAGTATATCAACTCAAACAATAAAAGGCTGGAAAAAATAGAAGAAACTTTAAATATTTATATAAGGCAATAAAACTGCAAAATTCAGAGGTTGAAATGAAGACAAGGCTGGCTGAATATGAGACTACACAAGAAAAGATGGTTCAAAAAATAATAGAATTGGAAGACAGAACATGTAGGGAAAAAGTACAGTTTTGTACCTACCATAAATGTAGATGTTCGAGTGCTCACCCTGATGCAGTCATCACACTTGGGTTATCCTGCCGTCAGGCGGTCCCGCAGTCGGCCCGAATTCCAAAGTCTTGGTCCGGCGTCGGTTGCTGTCGCTTCCTCCCTGACGTCAGTGCGCCAGGGGTATATAAGAGGCATCCGATGCCATTTTCTTCAGTTTTTCTTGCCCCAGATGTCAGGTGCCCCCAAAAGGTAGGCAATATATATATATATATATATATATATATATATATATATATATACATATAGCTATATAAAAATAAAACAAAACCCTTAGGCACAAGCAAATACACCAACAGAGGTAGTATAGGACAGAGTGGTAGAGATAAATTCAGCTAGTTCAGAGGGGATGGAGGGAGGGTAACCTGGAATGCAGCAGGGTGAACACTCGAACATCTACATTTATGGTAGGTACAAAACTGTACTATGTTCATCGTGTTACCCTGCTGCAGTCATCACACTTGGGTTGAATCCCAAAGCTAAGGATGGAAGGTTGAGTCAAACAGGGTTAGAAGAAGCTAGTAAGCAAAACTGTAGTGGCAAAACCAGCTCTAGTCTTAGAGTATAGAGGTAAGTGATAGTGTTTGGTGAAGGTGTGCACTGAACTCCAAGTAACAGCTTCCAGAATATCCTTGGTTGGCAAGGCTGCTGATGCAGCTGTAGCCCTGTTGGAGTGGGACCTAATGTTAGCAGGTACTGGTTTCCCATGATGTGTGTAACAGAAACGTATGCAATGCCCTATCCATTTTGAAATGGTCTGTTTTGAGATAGCTTTTCCTTGTGATCCTGTAGCATAGGCTACAAAAAGCTGGTCAGTTTTTCTGAAAGCCTTAGTTTTATCCAAGTAGTAATGTAATTGCCTGTGAATGTCCAAAGAGTGCAGGAGTCTTTCTCCTTTGTTCTGGGGATTTGGGAAGAAGGTGGGCAAGTGAATGGTTTGGTTTAGGGCCACACAGGATACCACCTTTGGCATAAAGGAAGGATTTGTTCAAAGAGAGACTCTGTCTTGATGAAAAATGATGAAAGGTTCCACTGTCATTAGTGCCTGCAGCTCAGAGACTCTTCTAGCTGAGGTTATTGCTAGTAGTAGGGCAGTTTTCCATGAAATAAATTTTAAATCAGCAGAAAAAGCTGGTTCAAAGGGCGGTAGTGTAAGCTTTTCCAGAACAAAGTTGAAATCCCAAGTAGGTGTTGCAGCTCTCCTTGGCGGTCTTAAGTTCTTAGCCCCTCTGAGGAACTGTCTCAGGAGTGAAGGTGAGAAGAAAGGAGGATCCGTGCTGTAATGAGCTGAAATTGCTGAGGCGTGGATCTTAATAGATGAAAAGGAAAGTCCTTTGTGTAACATCTCAGTTAAATATTGTAGAATCTGAGGGATGTTTGGATCAAGGGGGTTTAGGCCTTTAGCCTGGTTCCAGGCGCAAAATCTTTTCCATTTGTCTGAATAGGTTTTCCTGGTGCTGGGTCTCCTGGTCTCCAGAATGACATCCATAACAGCTTTGGATAAAGGTGTTGGCTGGTTGTTTAGGTAATTTGCCATGCAGCCAGGTTTAAAGTCTTGGGCTGGCTGTGTAGAATCTGATGATCTCGCTGGGTGAGCAGGTGAGGAATTTGTGGCAAAATCCATGGTGGGCCGTGGGCCATGTTCCTTAAAATTGGGTACCAATGCTGGCGTGGCCAGTCTGGTGCAACGAGTATCATTTGTGGTCTGTCTAATCTGACTTTCAGCAGTACCTTTGCTAGAAGAGGCAGTGGAAGGAAGGCATACACTGTTAATGTTTTCCAACTGAATGAGAGGGCGTCCACTTTCCAAGCTAGTGGATGGAATGTCCTTGTGCAAAATTTTTGAAGTTTGTGGTTGTGGGGGCTTGCAAACAGATCTATGTCTGGGCGTCCCCATTTTTGAGCTATCACTGCAAATACTTGTGGATATAGTTTCCATTTGCGTGGATCCATGATGTTTCTGCTTAGGTCGTCTGCCAATGTGTTTTTCTGTCCTGGCAGGAATTGTGCTTGTAATTGAACTTGGTAAGAGAGTGCAGTGTTCCACAAGGTCATTGCTTGCCTGCATAGAGGGTAGCAATGTGCGCCCCCTTGCTTGTTTATGTACCACATGACCGTGGTATTGTCCATCTTTATTAGTAGTTGTCCTGGGTGTAGAAGGTCCTTGAAAGTTGTTAGGGCATTCTGTACTGCTAGCATTTCCTTTTGACTGATATGCAGATGTCTCTGATCTGTAGTCCATTTGCCCTGAATGCACTGCCCTGCCATGTGCGCTCCCCAGGCATAGTCCGATGCATCTGTTGTCATAGTTTGCATGGCTGTGGGTAAGGTGAAAGGCTGACCCTTGTTGAGGTGACATGCCTGTGCCCACCATAGAAACTCCTGTTGAAGGCAGGGAAGGAGTGGTATCATTGTTTCCAAGCTGTGGCTGTGCTGAGTCCATACACTTTTCAGGTACCATTGTAATTTCCTCATATGCAGTTTTGCAAATGGTATTAGTAGTATGCAAGATGCCATGAATCCCAAGGCCTGCAGAATTTTTCTTGCAGGGAGTTGGGCCTTTGTTGCCATTATTTTGAAATATTGAAACAGCTGTTGTTGGCTTGTCTGGCGTGAGAAAAACCATCTGGGCCGTTGTATTCAAGCTGGCACCCAGGAATATTATGTTTTGTGAGGGCACTAGTTTTGATTTCTTTTCGTTTACTGTGTACCCTAAGCAACTTAGAAGGTGTTTGACAAATGCCAGATGCTTTAAAAGAACGTACTTGCTTTCTGCTTGAATAAGGCAGTCGTCCAGGTATGGGTATATTTGAATTCCTCTTTGTCTGCAGTATGCAATTACTGGTGCCAGGCATTTTGTGAAGACCCTGGGCGCAGTAGATAAGCCAAAGGGCAGTGCAGAGAATTGATAATGCTTTGAACATGCAATGAAGCGGAGGTATCTTCTGCAATTTTGTCTGATAGGGACACGCAGGTATGCCTTCTTGAGGTCCAAAGTGACTAGCCAAGCATTCTTGCCCAGCATGGGAAGAAGCTGCTGTAGTGTTAGCATCTTGAATTTTGGTACTTGCAGATAGGTGTTCAGAATTGAAAGATCCAGAATGGGTCTCCATGCTTTGTCCTTTCTTGGGACTAGGAAGAGTATTGAGTAAAATCCTTGTCCTTGCTCCTGTGTAGGTACCTGTTAAATGGCTCTCATGTTCATGAGAGCTGTAATTTGTTTTTGTGCCTCTGCCCATTGATTTGGTGGTAGGTTTGGCATTCCTTTGTTCCTTGGTAAGGTATGACAGTGGAATCTGTATCCTTGAGAGACAATGTTTAGAACCCATTTGTCTTTTGTGATTATGTGCCAGTTGTCTGCAAAAAATGCTAATTTTCCTCCCAAGGGAGTTGCTAGGAGAGATTTGCTTGGTAGTTTGAGGATAGAGTCATTGTGTTTGCCTTCTGCTAGGTTGGGGCCTGTCTTCTCCTCCTTTCTGGGTAGCAGAACCCCATTGGCGAGGTTTGTAAGGGCCCTGTGACTGACCTCTGCCCCTTGGGCGTCTGTATTTATCCCTCTGTGATCTATCTGAAGCTGGAAAGGACCAGTTTTTTGTTGGCCAATTTCTGCTGAATCAAGGGGGTTGTACCTGCAAAAAATCCTTGACCGTTTGTATAGACTTTGCCTTATTATCCATTTTCTTTAAAACCTCTTCTGCTTTGACACCAAATAATACATCCTGTTGTAAAGGTGCATCCAATAATTTTGCTTTAACATGGTCAGGGAGGGTTTGTTCTTCTAACCAAGCATGCCTACGTATGACAGAGCCAGTAACAGCTGCTCTACAAGAAGCTTCCAATGAGTCAAATCCGCATTGTAATGTATGTTTGCCCACCTGTTCAGCTGCATGCAACAGATCCTGCATTTCTTTGAATTCAGGCAGTTCTGAATGTGTGCTCATTTTTTGTTTTAACTGAGACATTAGAAATTGTTGATATTTCAACATGTGAAACTGGCAGTTTAATGCTCTCATAGCCAGAGTAGCTGAGGTGTATATTTTCTTGCCCCATCTATCTAGGGCTCTGGAATCCCTTTCAGAGGGCACAGGATTTTTAGCCATAGAAGCTTTTGCTCCCTTAGGACCCTGGGAAATTGTTTCTGGGTGAGCTACAGGGCTTTTATAAAGGAATTTGTGTGAGTCAGGTACTCTGTAGTATCTGTCTGGTTTGGCTGGAGCAGGAGGAAGAGAGTCTGGGTTTAAACTAGACTCCAAGTAAACATCATCCACAATATCCAGAACAGGACGGATAGCAAGAGGTCTGTGCTGGGGTAGTAAAAGCAACTCTCGGAGCCTTTTCTTAGAATCTGAGTAATCCTGGCCTTCCCAGTGGAAATGTTCCCTCATGGTATATAAAGTTTCCCCAAAGGAGTAGTCTTCAGGGGGAGATGCTGAGGGAATAGAGTCTTCAGCATCAGAATCTTCATAAAGTGGAAAAGTGTAATCCTGTTCCTCAGAAGAATCTGAGGAGAGAGAAACCTGGTCAGAGGATGCATAATCCTCCTCTTGTTTTGGTCTTTTATCAGGAGGGGGATGGTAACCCCTGAAAAGGGTAATGAAATCTTCAGCCATCTTAAGCATCTGTTTCTTAGGCATGGGGCCTTGAACTGTAGACTGATGTACAGTTTTCTTAGGTTTTAAAGGAGTTTTAAGTTTAGCATAAGATTTAATGGTGAGTGTAGTCGGTCTGAAGACACCTTCAGAAACCGAAGGTGTTTCCGTTGCACCGGTGTCTAGTTCTGCTCCGGTGTCGGTAGAAGGCTGCGTCGGACTAGTAGACTCCGCATGGGAATCTGCAGCTGTCTGGGGTTCCAGCTCTGTGGTCGTCAGGGGCTGCGTAGGCGCCTCACTGAAAACTGGAGAACTGGAGACAGGCCCAGCTGAGGCCTCGGTGTCTGGCTTATTCCTAGGCCTGTCCTTTTCCTTGCATTTTTTATGAGTGGCGGTCGTCGTCTGTTCCGACGGCATGATATAATTAAATTTCCTACCAAAGTAATGCTGTGCGAAGTCAAAACGGCATTTGATAGTTCGTTTATTAAACCTAGTGCAAAACCGACAACCTGTGACATCGTGGTCTGGGCCTAGGCAAGGAATACAATAGGAATGGAAGTCCTTATAAGGTATTTGCTTCCCACAAGAAATGCAATTGTTAACTTTTTCTGACATCGGACTGAGGCAAGAAAATGTTCCCCAATGGGGTACTTAGCTTTATTGAAGACTTCAGACTGAAATTCAAATCAAAAATCTCAGGTGTCGGCCGACCGGCACTTGTGAACTGCTTCTGCTTCGGGCACCACACGGCAAGAAAGACCAAAGAAAATGGCGTGGGATGCCTCTTATATACCCCTGGCGCACTGACGTCAGGGAGGAAGTGACAGCAACCGACGCCGGACCAAGACTTTGGAATTCGGGCCGACTGTGGGACCGCCTGATGGCAGGATAACCCAAGTGTGATGACTGCAGCAGGGTAACACGATGAACATCTTTGAGATTTTCTGCTGTATGCGAGTAACTACAAGGAACAGATTGTATTAATTTTATGAAAACACAAATAAGCAACTGAACTGGTATTCCACAACATGAAATGTATGCTCCAAACCTGGCAAAGAGAAAACAACCTCAGCCTTTAACAGTAAAGTTGCAATCTTACCAGGAGAAAAAGTTGAGTCTGACAAGACTATGGCAGAAGGACAAAGTACTAAAAGTGTGAGACAGCAGAGGGTTTGTGGAGAATGACTACTCATTGTACACCAGGCAGAAGAGGACTAAATTTATCCTGTTATTCAGGAAATGTTTTGAAGTAGGAGTGAGATTCAAACTGCTGTACCCAACTATCTTCAAAATATTTTGCCCTGAAGGAACAAAATCATTTTTTGATAAAGTACACGATAAGGAAGAAATACAAAAAGTGAGCTATGAAACAAAAGGAGATTCTGCTTCTTGTTCTTCCGGTAATAAATTCATATAGAGACTGTGCCAGTGAAACTTTTCCCGTGTTTTAATGGAAAATGCTTGAGAGAGGGAAAAAGCACAGGAGTTGAATAGAAGAATAGAGATTACATTGGAAATGAAGCAGACACAAGACTTGGGAGAAGGAGATGAACAGGAATAGAACAACATCTGGAAATACTGGACTTTCTTGGACTTTGTTAAATTTGTAAGGGACTCTAAAGTGTATACCCTACTTCATGTCATTAATGTATGGAGAATAAACTCAGTAACTTTGAAATTGCCAAATGTGGGATTACAAAGTAGTGATTACATTTGTAAAACATGACACAACAAGAAAATCTAGAAATATTGGACTTGTTTAGACTTTGTTAAAGTTGTAGAGGATTCTAAAGCATATGCTCTACTTCATGTCATTAATGTTCAGAAAAATACTCAGCAGGGGGGAAGAGGAGAGAGAGAATGTTAACTGTAAGGAAAACATTTTTTCTTAATACTATTTAAATGGTGCATTGTTTTCTTTTCATGTTATATAGCAAAGTTTTTTTCAGTTATTTGTAAGTGTAATTAGGATACCAATGTAAATAGGTGCTCATGTTTTTTTTCTTCTTTAATTTTTCTTTCTGTCTCCCTTTTCCCTTTCTTATTCTTCAGTTTTAAGAAATGTAGGCACTGCAATGTAAAACAAAGATCTGGTTAAGAGAGTATGACAAAAGAAAAATTAGTCTGCTTTTTTTTCTCATTCTTGCATAGGGAATGACTGGGTTAAGAGCATTTAAATCTCAGAGTGTGTGTGTCAGCTACTTGGGGCAGGGACAAAAAGCACCAGTTTCACAGGAGAGGGTGCTGGAAGACTTTACTTGGACACTTGGCTGAAGACCTAACCCTGTAGCTATACCAGTAGTGACCTGGAGGGAGGTGAAGAAATCCAGACCTGGACTGAGTGCGTTTCCTGTGAGCTCTTCAGGGAAATTTTGCTTGATGCAGAGAGGTCTGCATCTGGAAATACTGAGTGTAGCCATTTGTATTCCAAGTGAACATCTGTCTCCAGTGTCACTGGTGAGAATTCAGGCTCCTTGATTTCTGGCCCAGCATGGGGAGGTCACATTGACCTTCAGTGAAATGGACATCACATGTTCCTGTGAAATGTAAATTCTGTCTAGCCTAGCCCAGTTTTGTATCTTGGGGAATAACATGTAAATCTTCGTACTGAATTCAATTCTTCCATGACAAATATTTTAATAAATTTCTTTTAAAAATCTACCCTCTTTTGTTATATTTTCCCTTCTGGGCCTCCCCCAACACATCTTCGGTATTGCAAATCAAATTCCAGTCCCTATCTGTAAGTAATATTCCTTGCTGAAAGCTGATTATTTTTCCCAGAATTCTCTTAAGATCCATTATAGCAGTTTTTGGTGGAATATAAATACATGCCATTGTAATTTTCCAACCTTTTTAGTAGCTCCTTAGTACTACAACTCTACCATTATTGTCTTTTTAATCCCCTTCTATTACTAATGGAGCTCCTCTTGCAATTATTATAAGTACTCCTGTTTTCCTTCATCCTAGGTATTCTGCTGAATAACCATCCTGAAAACCTGTCTGTATCAAATCAACATTTTCAGTTCTTTCCAAGTGTGTCACCTGTAGCATAGCTGTTTGCACTCTGTTTTTAATGTAGTTCACTACTTTTTCTTTATTGTATTTATGTGAGAGCCAGTTAACATTTAAAGACATTATAGAAAGCACCATAGTCTTGAGAGATTATTATTCCCACCTTTTATGTATAACAGATTTTTCTAAAATGTCTAGTTTCAGCTTTTTGTTACATGCATGTACTGCCTGTCAGGTTAATCTTTCATACAGTTGTTTCTTGTCATCTCCATTTGAGCCTATGTCACGTCATACTGAACTTTTTGTTTTACTGAAAACCCTCAAACAAAAAATACATGCCCACCCCCAATCCCCCCTAAAACTATTGGCTTAATAATAACACACACAACTGTGTATGTCTTCAAATATTGAACTTTTTGCCTCCTAACAGTAACAAATGTTCCAAACTGATAGCCACACACACAGATTCAAGCTAACCTAAAAGAAAGGTTATCCATGCTAAGATGCATGGTATAGCCTGTGGTTCTATTAAGTGCCGTCTGTTTTTTTCTTATCTTTATAGCTCTCCCAGCTGGGAAAACACTTGACTGATTTCAGAAATCATTTTCTCTAAGCCATTTCTCTTTATTAGATTGTCTGCTAGAGACATGAGAACCAGACACAAAGCTGTTTACTAGAAAAAAAAAACTTATAATATTCAGCATTGTTTTTCATTCACTTGCTTTCTCTTAAAGCATGTTACTAGATTAAGCTAATGCTGTTAACCCAGTCATTCCCTATGCAAGAATGAGAAAAAGAAGCACACTAATTTTTCTAAATGCTCTTAACCCAGTCATTCCCTATGCAAGAATGAGAAAGTAGAGCATATGCTTTAGAATCCTCTACAACTTTAACAAAGTCTAAACAAGTCCAATATTTCCAGATTTTCTTGTTCTGTCATGTTTTACATATTTCCAGATGCAGACCTCTCTGCATCAAGCAAAATTTCCCTGAAGAGTGTGCAATAAGCAAGATATGTGTAGTCATACAAGTAGCTCCTATCCTAAAACTAAACCTATGACCAGTATCAGGGTGCCAAAAGCATCCACTTCTGTCTATGAAACTGCAAAAGTTGCAATTACCACAGGGTGTTGTAGTCCCTTCAAGCCCACTCACATCATGCTTGTAACTGTCCGGATAGCACAATGACCTCTTCAAGTTCTTCTTTTTCTTGTAAAAGAATCTAGGTGTGTCACCTACTATTCTTTTGATACTGGGGTCAGTGGTTAACAAGCCTCAGTGTTTCCTAATGATGTTCATAGTCATTCTGGAATCTGTGTATAGCTAAGTGGAACAGAAATGCTGGTAGGTACAACAGGTAATGGATGTGCATTATCCCCATCCTGTTCAGAAAAATACAGTTTTGCTATATTGGCCTTAAGGGGGGAAGGAATGGTGGTTAGTACTGCATCAACCTCTGCTTCCTTATAACCTCTATCCCTTAGCATACCCCTTAGATGAGTAAGTTCCTGATTTAAACTTACTTCTACCCCATTTAATCTAGAGGCTCGAAGCCCCTATCCCTTCACTATGTTTAAAAATGCATGAGGAGGGTGTATACTGCATTTGTGGAGCAAAGAGTTCCTATAACACGGCTTTCTATAAATTCCTGTGCACAATGACCCATCTGCTTGTCTGTTTATAAGTATATCTAGGAATTCAATTTGTGTCTCTGAATATATCAAAGAAAACTTCAAAACGTTGCTGGTCAGATTTAAGTAATGATGGAACTCAATCAAGTCCTCAACCCCACCTGTCCAAATAAAAAAAATCATCTACAAATCTAAGGTAAAATGGAATATACCGTTGAAAGATAGAGGTGGGAAAAAGACATTCCTCCTCCCAGTATGCCATAACCATGTTGGTGTAGCTGTTGGGACTGGATATGCCCATCGCTACACCATCCTTTTGTTGGTAGTAGATTCCATCATACACAAAAACGTTGTTCTCAAGGACTAATCTCATACTGAGTTGTAATAACTCAAGTAGGGCTTGGTCATAACTGCTGTACTTATTAACCACTTGACCCCAGTATCAAAAGAATAGTAGGTGACACACCTAAATTCCTTTACAAGAACAAGAAGAACTTGAAGAGATTGTTGTGCTATCTGGACTTTTACAAGCATGATGTGAGTGGGACTGAAGGGACTACAACACCCTATGGTAATTGCAACTTTTGCAGTTTCATAGACAGAAGTAGATGCTTTGAGCATCCTGACACTGGTCCATAGGTTTAGTTTTAGGATAGGGGCTACCTGTATGACTACACATGTCATCTGTCTTGCTTATTGCATGCTCTGTAAAGCATTTTATGTTGGGAAAACCGACAGAACCTTGAGGGATAGAATTAGAGAACACTTATATAGCATAAGCTGTGCCTCTACCACCAATGCCCTCTCTAAACGTGATCAATACTAACAACAGACACACCTTGAGGTTCATAGCTATTGACAGACTTTATCCCAGCACTAGAGGTGGTGACATCAGGAATCTAACCGAAACCAGGGAGGTCAGATGGATGATAAGACTGAGAGCTCATCAGGGTAGTGGGCTTAACGAGAAAGTCCCACTTCAGACCCATTCTGAAGGGACGTAGTCTTAGGAGTTAAAGACTTTTTTATATTTTTTGCTTATTTTTGTTTTTATATTTTTGTCACTATGTGTTTGTTTTATGACACTGATGTTTTTCTGCATGTTGAATTTCTCTTTGTATGCATTTTTTTCTGTATGCAGTTTCTGCAGATATGTATACCATTTTACATAAGCTGTGGTTTTAGTATGTCTTCCTCCTTTAACTGCGAGTCTTAGCATGTGATTGGTTGCTTAGTAATTGGATTGCCTATAGGTAAAGATTGCTCTTCTCTCTGTGTATATGGTCTGATGAAGCAAAAGTGAAAGCGATTACCTATTTTGTTTGGTAATAAAACAAGTTTTTATCTTTAGCTAGTGTGTTATTCCATTGGTTGTTTTGTTTTACATTTGGATTTTGCTTTTCCAATGGCATATGTATCCCAGTCTATGCACGTTTCTTCATATTTTAAAGTTTGCTGCAGCTGGATTGTGATTAACCTCTGCTCTGCCAGTATCCTCTGCTGAAACATATGCATTTAATTCAGTTATAATAATGTATGTACATTTCTTTTCTTTCCAGCAGGCCACACTTTTGTTACATTTTAACACAAGCAAATTTACAAATACATTTTTAAAAACAAGCATCTGTACAAATCAGTCTGACAAATGACAATTCTTTACAAAATTCCAGCAAGCTGTGCTGGCATATGTTACAAATCCATTGCACTATTTCTCCTGGCATGGTTGGCAGTACCTCCTATCATCACGGCCTTGGTAAGCACAAAATAACTATTTCAGATTGTGTGCCAATAATAAACATTTCTTCTGAAAATATAGCTAAGGAGTGGGACAAAATTCAAGTGGAGATTAAACATACGATGGAAATAACAGAAAAGGAGATATGGTTAAGAAGTAAGAAGAATTATTTAGAGGGACTGACAAATGTTCAAGTATTGCAAAACAGGGGGAATCTCACAGAACACAAACAAGAGCAACTGCAGAATGGCAAACAGAAAATAAGGGATTACCTTGATAATATTCATGGGTTTAGAAAGATTGCTGTTAAGTAACTGCTTTTTGACAATAACTCTACAGCACAACAACTTCTAGCACAATGATTCAGGCAACAGAATGTATGCAAGCCTGTCACCAACTCTAGGAAGCCTATAGCAAGGAAGACAGCAGGGTCCTGCAGAAGTATTACAAATATATATAAAGCAGAAAAATATGCAAATCAGGAAAAGGTACAAATGAAAATATTTATGGAAGAATTAAACGTGCCAATCTTAGAGATAGAGGAGGCACAATTACTAATATTTAGGATAGGAGGAGATGAGATAAACATGGTGATGTACAACCAATCTACAGGCAAGTCCCCCAGGACAAATGGTATTCCTGTGGAAGTGTGGAAGCTAGGAGTGAAAAAAAACTGGTAAAGATCTGGAAAGGTTTGTTTAACAGTATTTTAAAAGGAGGAGAAGCATCAACATCCTGGAAGAAACCGGTGGTAGCAGTAAAATGTAAAGGGGGTAAAGATCCATCACATCCAGATTCATACAGGCCCCATTTCAATAATAAACCATGATTATAAAGTGTTATGTACATAATGGCTAAAAGAATGGCAACATTGAAACATATGGATTGTGATTTTGTGGAAGGGTTGCAAACATTTGACAACATTAACAGAACACTGATGATCCAAAGGGAAGTAGAATGTAAGAAAATACCACTGCTGTTGGTGGGTCTTGATGCAGAGAAAGCTGGGATTGTATGAGCAGAGCAATGGAAGTATTTGCATTCCCTGATAAAATTATAAGGTTGATTAGAAGGATATATGAGGGACCGGAGGCAAACATTTAAGTGGGTGTGGTCCTCTCTGATAATTATATTTATAACCATTGGCAAAAAAATAAGTGACTCAGAAATTCAAGGATATAATTGGTATGGTAGCCAAGAAAAGCTGGCTCTATTTTCAGATAACATTATTTTATACCTGACAAAACCAAAACCAGAAAGGGACATTACATTGTTGTGGAACATATTGAGACAGTTTCAAATCTTTTTGGGATACAAAATGAATGAATCTAAAACAAAAGCAATTGAGATAAATTATATACCCACATAAATTGCTTCAGCAATGTCCATAATTATGGGTGCATGATAAAATGAAGTATTTAGAGTATGGATTAAAAATTATTCCTGCGTGGCAGCTAAGGATATGTGGGAAGAGATTAAACAAAAGATAATACAAAAACTGAGAAAATGGAAGTTCTGTTATATGGATATTGATAGTAAGATACAAGCAGTTAAAATGTTTTAGTCCCTTTAGTCTTATACACAGGTCAGGCATATTTTTATCAACTAGAGGAGAAGTTGTGAATAGTAATTAATAGAGAGTGGAAGGATTTTATCTGGGAGGGGAAGATGGCAAAAGTCAAGTGGGATAAGCTTATTATTCCTACAGAACAGGGAAGACTGGGATTACCCGATATGAAGTGTTACTTCAAAGCAACACAGTTAACAGGAGCAGAAAACTGCAACTCAAAGTGGAAAGAGATGATGATGAAAAAGGGCGGAAGCTCAAGAAACAAGAAGAGACTGGGATTTGGATGCAGACCTTTAAGGAGAATAACAATAATCATACAAAATATTATATTCATAAAGTAGCAGAAAGTGTTCTGCCGATAGGGATGACTGCAATTACGGATACAGAAAATAGACAAGAGGGGGCTGGAATTTATTGGAGAAAGCTGGTAAAGGAACCAAGGTATTGGAAGCAAATAACTTGAGAGGGAAAGGTAATAGAATGGGAAGACGCCAAGAGCTTACTTGAACTCGAGGTTAGAGATTGCCTCCCTATCAAGGATCGATATCAGAATATAGGCAAAGAGAAAGAAACAGGGGATTCTAAAGGAAAGACCAGCAATGGGAGAGTTTTTAGTAGAATCTAGAACAGAAGTTGGCATTAAGAAAGAAATAATTAGTAGGGCATGTAAAATATTGCATGATAACTATTAGAATCAATCTGAGGAGGTTAGAAAGGATTGGGAAGAGAGACTGGATAAGCAATTCACAAAGAAATAATGGGGGAAATATGTATGACTCCCAAATATGCAACAAAGTCTAGAAGATTTAGAATCTTTGCTTGGAAGTATTTACATAGATATTTTATACCCCAAGTAGACTCCAAAGAATTTTTCATCAGGTAGACAGCAAATGTTGGCAGTGTGATGATGAAGAAAGAGGTAACTGGGAACATATTTTCTGGGAGTGTACTGAGTTGGCACACTATAAAGATTCTCTACAGACTGCTCTGTAGGAGATGCTGGGTGAACAAACTGATGTAACTAAGGAAATTATTGTTTTTTTTTTTGCTACGATACAGAATCGGAATTACCTAGACATAGTAATGGTTGCCAAAAAAAATTACTAGAAAATGGAAATCAAAGTCTCAGCCAACTTTACTAGAGGTAGTGAAGACAGTAACAGAGACAAAACAACTGGTCTACAGAAAAGGGTAGGAGCAAATTACACAGGAAAAATGGGAAATGTGGGATCAATACATGCAAAGGAGGAAGGAGGCTTAAAGGAAGGCAGGAACTGAATGAGCTATGTAATGGTTGACTGACAATGACTGAATATACTATAAGTGATGTATAATGTTTGCAGCTACAATTGTGTCAGCAGGGTGTGTCATGTATAATGTTTTCAACTGAGATTGTGTCAGTATGGTTTATTCTCATTTCTCTAAATGTAAGCTCGCCTATGTCATACATGATGATTTAATAAAGATGTTTCTTGTTTAAAAAACAAAACAATAATAAAGACAATTAGGAAGATATATTAGGGACTGGAGACAAAAACTGAAATGGGAGGTTCGTCTCTGACTAGTTGTATCTGGCTCAGGAGACCTCTTCCTTTGTTATTTGCTTTAAATTTAGAGTCATTGGCAAATAAACTAAGGGATTCAGAAATTCAAGGATATAAGTGGCATGGTAACCAACAAAAGTTAGCTTTATTTGTGGAGTAAGCTGGAATTTTATAAGTGAGGCAATGGAAGCATTTGCATTCCCTGGGATAATAATAGGGTCAATTATTTTGTTCCTGACAAAACCAGAAAAGGACATCTCATTGTTGTGGAACACACTGAGATAATCCCAAGTCTTTTTGCTTCAAGCTATTTGGAGTAAATAACTAAAGAAGGAAATGTAACAGAATGGGTAAAGGCCAAGAAGACAACTGGACTGCAGGCTACAGACTGCCTTCTGTATCAGGGACTGGTATCAGAGTACAGGCAAAGAGAAAAGAATAAAGGAATCATAAGTAAAAGACTTGCTCTGGTAGAGTTTTTTTTGACTGTAGATCAGAAGTTGGTACTAAAAAGGGATAATTAGCAGGAATGGCATATAAAATATTGCATGATAACTATAGGAATCAAACATAGGAGGTTAGAAAAGATTGGGAAGAGAGGCTGGACAAGCAATTCACAAGGAAACAATGGGAGGACATATGTATGTCTCCCAAACATACAATAAAATGAACATTTAGGGGGTTAGAGCTTGGAAGTGTTTGCACAGTTATTTTTATACCCCAAGCATACTCCAAATAATTTTCCTCAGGTAGATGCCAAATGATGGAGGTGTGATGGAGAAGAAAGAGGTAACAGGGAACATATGTTCTGAGAGCATAGCAAGTTGGCAGACTTTAAAAATTCCCCAGAGTTCCCGGTCAGAAATACTGAGTGAGGAAATAGGTGTAATGAAAGTAATTATTTTTTTCCTAAGGAAATGATTTTTTGAGCTGAGATACAGGATCTGAATTGCTTAGATATTGTAAGGCCTTGTTAAGCTTAACTCTGGTGGCTGCAAAAAAAAAAGCAATTACTAGAAAATGTAAATCAAAGTCTAAACTAACTGTATTTGAAATACTGAATATTGTAACAGAGATAAGATAAAGTGAGATCTTTATAAAAGGGTAGGAACAAATTACATAGACAAAATGGAAATTGTGGGAACAATACATGCAAAATAATGTTTTTGAGGAGGTGTGAGGTTTAAGGGAAGGCAGGAATTAAACAATTTATGTAATATTGGACTGCCAAGCTGTCTGAGTGGATGGTTACTGCACCGTGAAGAAGAAAGTCACAGAATGCCTATAACCTGAAAGGTGTCACTCTCCTCTCTGGGACCAACTCCCGTGGATGGTCTACCCTAAATAATGCTCACTCACACCCCAAGGGAGAGGTGTCCGTGGTGACTGTCACAATGGGGAGGGTTTGGGGGGGCTGCCCAACACCACACTACGTGACACTAATAAGATAGATTTTGATGAAACATTTGATAGACTCTTGCATGTTTTATCATGGGATCAGTACAATCAGACCATTGAACTTTTAGTGTCCAACACAAGACCCTCATTTGATGTTCTGTAAAGAATTTCATAATCAGCTCTGTTATCAAACTCAAAACACTGAGAAAGAAGAAAGCACACTTGTGAATGGAATGACATGATTCTATCATGTGGCTGGCTGGCTGTGCATGACAGTACATCCAAGCATCACCAGACAAAAGTTAGTGTTTACCCTGGCTCCATCCAGGAAGGTGCAGTGTACTCAAAAATAATCAAGGATTAGAAAAGATGAAGTAAAAGCTTCCTCGCCTGAATCAGTAACTCTATACTGGAGTAGTTAGGACCCAGTTGCCAAATAAGGGAAAAATGTGATCCTCAGTTGTCTAAAATGAGTTGTCATTACAGCCATATATATCATGAACATGCTGAGGGGGGGAGGTCCTGAACTGACAACTGTCTGTTCCCATGTCAATCTCCTGGACTCAATGGCTATTTTGATGTGCGTGTGTATCTCCTGGAAATCACAGGAAGACTGACAGCACCATGACCATCCAGAACTTTGTTTTCAGACTGAACTGACTTAGAACACAGAAAGATCCAAGATTAGTCTGAGGTATTTTGCTTTCTTTAGGAACAGTAGGAAGTAAAGAACCTTGAACAGTACTCCAGACCCCTTCTGACTTGGATGTAACCTCTCTGAAATCTCCTTTTAATACCTCTTTTTCTCACTGAACCCTTCTCATGGGGTGTGATGCCTGGAACAGGAAAGGGAGTCTGGACACAAAAGTGATACACAGGGAATGTGTAGCTTCTGGACATGACTTTTGCTAACCACATGTCCTATGTGATGGTGTAATGTCTCCATTCTGGGCCACTAATCAAGGAGCCTGAATCCTCACCACTGCCACTGGAGAGGGATGTTCACTTGGAACAAAAATGGATACACCCTGTATTTCCAGATGCAGCTGTCTGCATCAAGCACAGTTTCTCTTCAGAGCATACAGGAAACACACACAGTCCAGGAAGTGGGTTCCCCCTCTGTTCAGATCCCCAGTAGGACTCCCCACTGGCACAGCTGAGTCCTCAGCCAAGTGGCCAAGCCAAGTTGTCCAGTACAAGTACAAAAAAAAATTCATGAGTCATGCTCACATCAAGCAATTCACTACTTCTAATTGATCACCTCAAAGTACACACGTCATTTTCTATGCACATACTACTGAAATTTCCCAGCAGAAATACACGCTATGAAGGCAGTATGCTGCTGAGCACCACAACCTCACTAAGAAGGATGGATACGCCAAATAACGAACTGTTAGATGCATACAAAAAACAAAGAAAGTCTTCTGCTCTTCAACATGCAGTCCATTTGATGGAAGCATTACTTCACCTGACAAACTCATTATAAATGGAACCCAGACAACAGCTTGTGAAAATCCTCAGACACACATCTGGGGCTTCTTGTGAAGGTCAACTCCAGAGAAGGAGACAGACTACCACATCTTGAGAAGTTCTCTTCTGCAACCAATGCTGTATGTAGAATCAAGGCCAGCTAACTCAAACTGGTACTTTTTAACCTTTCAAATACCATCTTTTTCACCTAGTAAAGTGACATTCCACGATTCAAAACCTAACCGAATAAAGCATACTAAGACTGCAGAATTGAATTTCTATGGACACATTATACCTCTTCAGCCTCCCAGCCTCCCAGGAGTCCTGGGAGGTAAAATATGGTGTACATGCACAGGGCACTATAGTTCCAAGGTATCTTGCAGCCTGCTCACATGAAGTCAACAGCCTGCTTTGGTTACATGTCTCACCGAATAAGAGGTCCTCCTCATACAGTCTTTGTTCTAACTGACAAAAAACAATACAATAAGCAAAATTTACTGCATGGTGAATGGTATATAAAAATTAGCTAAAAGTATTTTGTCTGCTGAAAGGCTGATACATGCCTCAGCCTCTTCAAGAATCACGTGTCCATCAAAAGACATACATCTGAGGCCACTACTGACAGACTAATATGGGAGCATCCTGCACCATTCCTTGTGTTTCTTCATCACTTGTCAGGTATGAACATACAGTAAACGCCTTTGAAATAAAACTGAAAACAGAGAATCCCTTCCTACCAGAGTGCCTTTAGAAATTTAAGATAAACCACCTACTCCTAAGTAATTGGCAAGTTTCAAATCCCCTCCAAACCCAGTTAACTCCACTGAATATGCAGAAATGCACACTACCACACAAAACCAGCATGTAAACAGATGTAGCTGCACCCAAGTAAAAACAAGTACACGACAAACCCCAGAAACAAACCCACATAGTGGAACCATAACAAACAACCTTAACAAAAGGAAAATAATTTTGACCAAAAGTAAGAAGAACAATTCCCAGAAGGGTAGAGCCCTTGTCACTGAAATAAACACATAATTCAGAAGCTTAATGAAATCCACCAAAGGCAAGTTTGAGGCTAAAACAGCTACCCAAACTAAAGAAAGATCACAAGGCATTTTTTAGTTATATTCGTAATCTCAAAAGCATAATGCAGCAATGCAATAAGCTGGCTATGAACAAAGTTACCTATACAGATGCTGACGATATAGTGAACCAACTGTCTGATAAATCTAGCTCTAACTTTACCCCTCTCTCCTGTCTGTCCCTCAAGATATACCTGAAACTGGCTCACCTCCAGCTATCATACAATACCAAGTCCTAAAACTGCTATCAAAAGCCACAAATACTGTATTGATGGGTATTGACAATATCCCTGGATGCATCTTAAACAGCATGAAACACGATTTAGCCACACCCTCAGCAACACTGTTACCTTTCAACCTCAACATAAGAAGTATGAACAAAGGTAAAAATAATGGCAGAACAATTTTCAAATATTGCTCTTATAACTTAGAAATTTGCTAGAGTGACAGATCTTGCATTAGGATGCATTTTCTGAAGGACATAAAACCTGAAACTGAAATGTCTGTCCTTTTTTAGTGGTCTCATTTCTTTAATTTCTCAATGGTTTGCCAGAATATCACAAATTTTATGAGGAACAGACCAAAATATGAGGCAGAAATTTGGACATTCTACAAAAATCTGGACAGTTGAGAGGTACCTTGGTTTAACCAAAGCCTCCACACAGGTTTTGTGCCAAGTGAAAGGAGAAGCAATACAATAATTCCCCTGCATAAGAGAGGAGCTTCCACAAGACCCATGCAATTACAAACCCTTAAATCTGACCAGCCTTATATGCAAAGTCATAGAAACACTTATCGTGGAATTAATCAATCAGGGCACAGGGAACCTCCAGCACTGGACCCGCCTCAGTTTGGATTCGTCAAGAGCAAGTCATGTTTACTCAACCGGTTGGATTTTTTTGAAAAGGTCACCAAAGTAATAGAGGAAGACAAAATAGTACACACAAAGTACAGTTTTGTACCTACCATAAATGTAGATGTCCGATAGGTATGCATCTGCAGTCATGACATATGGGTTGTCCTGCCTCAGGCAGCCCTTCGGTCAGCCTGATTCCAAAGTCTGGGTCTGGCCTCGGCTGATGTCGCACTTTCCCCGACGTCAGAGCGTCTGGGGTATAAAAGCATCAGCCAACGCCATTTTCCTCAGTTTTTCTTGCCCCAGATGCCAGGTGCCCTCTAGGAAGGCTAAATTTGGATAAATGCAAAAAAGGTTCCAAACATTTGCAAACTTATATAATAATATACATGTATATACAAACAAATACACCATAATAGATTCCCCCAGCTAGCTAAAAGAGGGGTAAGTACCCTAGGAATACCACTGAGGGGTAGGAGGGAGGGTAAACCTGACTGCAGATGCATACCTATCGGACATCTACATTTATGGTAGGTACAAAACTGTACTATGTCCTTCAAGGATGCATCTGCAGTCATGACATATGGGTAGAATACCATAGCCAATCTTGGGGAGGAGGAACTAAGAAAAGGATGGTGTAGTTAATATCCCCTGCAGGACTGCAGTAGCAAAACCTGCTCTGGATCTGGAGTATAAAGGTAGATTGTAATGTTTGGCAAATGTATGCACGGAGCTCCAAGTAGCAGCTTCTAAAATGTCCTTGGTAGCCACCCCTCGTAGGAAGGCTGTAGTGGTGGGCCGTGGCCCTTGTGGAATGAGGCCTGATGTTTTCAGGAACTGTCTTTCCATGAAAGGAGTAGCAAAATCAAATGCAATTTCCTATCCATTTTGAAATTGTCTGTTTGGAAATTGCTCTTCCTTGCACCCCAGTAGCATATGCTACAAATAGTTGGTCAGTTTTTCTGCTAGTTTTAGTTCTGTCCAAGTAGTAGCGTAGTTGTCTGTGTATATCCAGGGTGTGCAGAAGTTTTTCCCCTCTATTCTGTGGATTTGGGAAGAACGTAGGCAAGTGAATAGCTTGGTTCAAGGATACCCTAGATACCACCTTTGGCATAAAAGTAGGATTGGTTCTTAGTGAAACTCTGTCCTGATGGAAGATAAGAAATGGCTGTACTGCCATTAATGCTTGTAACTCAGATACTCTTCTTGCTGAAGTTATTGCCAGAAGGAATGCAGTTTTCCAAGACAGAAACTGTAGATCTGCTGATGCTTCTGGTTCATATGGAGGAAGTGTTAGTTTCTCCAATACAAAGTTGAGATCCCAGGCGGGTAGAGGGGGTTTTCTTGGAGGTTTAATATTTTTGATCCCTCTCAGAAATTACCTGAGGAGAGGGTGTGAGAAGATAGGTGGATCCACATTGTATTCTGCTGAAATTGCTGAGGCATGAATCTTAATGGAAGAATAGGACAGGCCATTGTGGAACAATTCTGCTAAGTATTCCAGAATATGTGTCATGTTTGCCACTGTCACATCTGAGCCTTTTGGTGTGTTCCAAATGAGAAATCTTTTCCATTTAGCTGAGTATGTCTTCCTTGTGGAAGGCCTGCGAGCTTCCAAGATGATGTCCTTCACTCTCTGTGATAAGGCATCTTGTTTGTGATTTAAGGAATTTTCCAGGCAGTTAGCTGTAATGTTTTCAAGTTGGGATGCATAATCTTGAAACTGTTCTGCGTCAGAAGAAGAGGCCATAGGGGGAGAGGCCATGGTTTTGCCTGAGACAGGCTTCTCAATAATGGGTACCAGTGTTGCCTTGGCCAGTCTGGAGCTATCAGAATCACTCTTGGCTGCTCCTCCCTGATCTTCAGTAGAACCTTGTACATTAATGGGAGAGGTGGAAGGCATATACTTTTAGAGCTTTCCAACTGAAAGAGAGAGAGTCTACCCTCCAAGCTTGTGGGTGGTATGTCCTTGAGCAGAATGTCTTCACAGTTGATGGTTGAGAGGGGAGGCGAACAGATCTATCTCCGGCATTCCCCATTCCTTTGCTATGAGTTGGAAGATGTCTGGATGCAGCATCCATTCGTGTGCATCCATGGTAGTTCTGCTTAAGCTGTCTGCCAGTGTATTCTCTTTTCCTGGCACGAACTGGGACTGTAGTTGGATATTGAGGTTCGGGCATAGTTCCCATAGATTCATAGCCAGTCGGCAGAGAGGGTAGGACTGTGTGCCCCCCTGCTTGTTTATGTACCACATGACCGTGGTGTTGTCTGTCCTTATTAGCAGGTGGCCTTGATGAAGGAAAGGTTTGAAAGCCTCGATTGCATGCATCACTGCCAGCATTTCCTTTTGGTTTGTGTGCATGCGTAGTTGACCTTGAGACCATAGGCCTTGGATACATTTGCCCTCCATGTGTGCTCCCCATCCTTGGTCTGAAGCGTCCGTGGTGATGGTTTGTTTAGTTTTTGGTTTGTTGAAAGGCAACCCTCTGTTGGACTGGCAGGCTTGAGCCCACCACAGAAATTCATTTTGAAGGCAAGGAATGATTGGTATCAAAGCTTCTAGACTGTGACTGTGTTGAGACCATACACTCCTGAGGTACCATTGTAATTTTCTCATATGCAGCCTGGCCTGTGGTATCAGAATTATGCAGGATGCCGTGTAACCCAGGGCCTGCAGGATCTTCCTTGCAGTAAGCTGAGTTCATCTTGTCAGCATCATGAAGTAATCTGGAAGTTGTTTTTGTTTTTCTTCTGTGAGAAAAGCCATTTGGGTGGTTGTGTCCAGATCTGCACCCAAAAAGGTTATTCTTTGGGATGGCACAAGTCTTGACTTTTGGATGTTGACTGTGTATCCCAAGGCCTGTAGCAGGTGGATGGCATAAGCCAAGTCCTTTATCAAATTTTTCTTGTTGTCCGCTTATATAAGGCAGTCGTCCAGGTATGGGTAGATCTGAATCCCCTGAAGTCTGCAGTGTGCAATCACTGATGCCAGGCATTTCGTGAATACTCTGGGCGCAGTAGATAAGCCAAAGGGCAATGCTGAGAATTGATAATGCTCTGATCCTGCAAGAAATCTGAGGTGTCTTCTGCAACTTGGTCGAATAGGGACGTGCAGGTATGCCTCCTTGAGATCTAGAGTCACCAGCGAAGACTCCTTGCCCAGCATGGGAAGAAGTTGCTGTAGGGTCAGCATCTTGAATTTTGGGACAATGAGATAAGTATTTAGTGTGGATAGGTCGAGAATAGGCCTCCATTGATTTTCTTTTCTTGGTACAAGAAATAGTCTTGAGTAAAATCCTTGGCCTTGTTCTGAAAGTGGTACCTTTTCTATAGCTTTCATTTGAAGCAAGTTGTTGATCTGCCTTAAAGCCTCTGGTCTCTGGTCTCTGATTTGGTGTAGGTTTGGCATTCCGTGTCTTTTTGGCAAAGTGTGGAAGTGGAACCTGTATCCTTTGTCTATTATTTGCAGTGTCCAT
Source organism: Protopterus annectens (assembly GCF_019279795.1). Classification (NCBI taxonomy): domain Eukaryota; kingdom Metazoa; phylum Chordata; order Ceratodontiformes; family Protopteridae; genus Protopterus; species Protopterus annectens. The sequence goes on from NC_056730.1 coordinate 852,919,178, forward strand.
GTGTCCCTTGTAATATAATGCCAGTTGTTTGAGAATAAAGCCAGCTTTCCGCCCAAGGGTGCTTCCAGTTGATCCCTGGCAGGCGGAATCAGAGTAAAGTCATTGAGCCTGTCCTGGTGTAGTAGTTGTTGCTGTTGTTGCACTACTTCTCTGGTTGGCAGGCTGCCACTGACGGCCTCTGTAGGAGCCCTTCGATTGGCCTCTGCCTCTAGGGCGTCTGTTCCTGCCTCTCTGGGCTCTGTCCGAATCTGGAAAGGACCAATTCTTAGTAGGCCAGTTTCTGCTGAATCTAGGCGGCTGTACTTGCAGGAAATCCTTAACTGTTTGCACAGATTTTGCCTTTTCTTCAAACTTTTTTAAGACCTCCTGAGCAGAGGAGCCAAATAAATTTTGTTTCTCCATTGGAGCATCCAGGAGTTTAGCTTTAACATGGTCTGGCAGAGATTGTTCCTTCAGCCAGGCATGCCTACGAATGACTGCCCCAGTCATAGCTGATCTAAATGAAGCCTCCAATGCATCATAGCCACATTTTAAGAAATGATTACTAACCTGCTGTGAGTTGTGTACCAAATCCTGCAGGGATTTCTGATCAAGGGGTTTAGGAGATGAAAGTTTCTTATTCAGTTCATCTAATAAATACTCTTGGTACTGTATCATATGAAATTGACAATTTAATGCCCTGACAGAAAGAGTTGCAGAAGTATATACCTTCTTTCCCCATCTCTCTAAAGCTCTAGACTCTCTTTCAGAGGGTAGAGGATTTTTGGCTGTGGCGGCTGCAACCCCTTTAGGGCCCTGAGAAATAGTTTCTGGGTCTGCAGAATGTGCCTTAAACAGATGGTAATGGGAATCCGGGACCCTGTAGTATCTATCAGGCTTGGCAGGGGCCGGAGGGAGAGTATCAGGTGCTGTACTGACATCATTGTACACATCATCAATTACATTCAGAACAGGAGGTATAGCTAAGGGCCTATGTTGAGGCAGATGTAGAAAGGTCCTTAACCTTATTCTAGAATCAGAGAATTCCTGGCCTTGCCATTGAAAATGATCTCTCATGGAGTGTAGAGTCTCACCAAAGGAAAACTCTTCAGGAGGGGAGGCCGAAGGAATAGATTCTTCAGCATCAGAATCCTCATAGGGCGAATAAGCCTCCTCCTGGTGGTCTGAAAACTCAGAGCCATCCGTGGACTCATCTGAAGAGTGTGGGTCAGAGGGTTCAGTCCTGGGCCTTTTGTCTGGTGGAGGTTGAGAGGCCCTGTCTGGGTGAGGTTGTGAGCCCCTAATTAAAGAAATAAGGTCCTCTGCAAGGCTGAGGATCTGTGAACTAGAGGTAGGCCTCTGGGAGGTAGTCTTGGGAGGCAAAGCTTTAGAAAGTTTAGCAGCTTTAGCCCTAGAAAAGGCCTTAATGGACATGGAAGCAGGGGGCCTAGCTGCCCCACGTGCAGGAGTAGAAATGTCCAAAGGGATGGTGTCGGACATTTCCTGGACACTGGTTTCGGTAGGTAGTTCGGTAGCCGACTCAGCCGGGGGCTCCCGGGCCGCGGTGGTCGGTTGAATGGTTTCGGAAGAAGGAATCTCCGAGGACTCGGTTTCGGCCGAAACCGAGACACTCGCGGTAGGCTTTACCGTGGTTTCAGCCGAAACCGCGGGCCGCGAGTGTCGGTCCTTGTCCTTCCGTTTTTTCACTAAATGCGAAGTCGGAGTCTCCGACGGCATTTTATATGCAAAAGTGGCCCCAAAAAATTCCTCTGCAAACTCCGACCGACGTCTAAGAGTTCGTCGGTTGAAGGAAGCACAGGCAGAACAGGCCGATACGTCGTGGTCTGGGCCTAAGCAAGGAAGGCAGTAGGAATGGAAATTCTTATGAGGTATTTGTTTCCCACAAGTTAAACAATTATTTACTTTGACATCGGCTGAGGCAAGAAAGAGTCCCCAACGGGGTACTTAGCTTTTTCGAAGTCTTCGGTAGCTGAATTCACTGGATCTGACCGACCGGCACTTGCGAACAGCTTCTGCTTCAGGCACCGCGCGGCAAGAAAGACGGAGGAAAATGGCGTCGGCTGATGCTTTTATACCCAGACGCTCTGACGTCGGGGAAAGTGCAACATCAGCCGAGGCCAGACCCAGACTTTGGAATCCGGCCGACCGAAGGGCTGCCTGAGGCAGGACAACCCATATGTTATGACTGCAGATGCATCCTTGAAGGACATCATACCTTGACCTGGCCAAAGCTTCTGACACAATTTTCCACTCCAGCATAGTAGAAAAGATAAATAAACTGGGAATAAACTCCTATGCCAACTGGCTCAAAGAAAAGATGCAGGCAATCAAAATAGGGAAAGTTACTGCCACAAAAATACCAGTCACCACAGTCCCTCAGGGTTTTGTGCTGAGACTTCTCTTGTTGGATATCTTCTTTTCTGAAGTAAAAAACAATACCAAACGTCTTTGATTGATTACGTTTGCAGATGACTGTAAGCTAGGAGCAGTTACTGAATCCCCCAAATGGCATGGCCATCCTGTAGGAAGGTTTGTCCCAAATAAATAACTAGTGCCAAAATCACGGAGTGAAACTAAATGCCAAAAAATGCATTACTGTACCCTTTAGGAAGTCACCTACCTCAGGGAACTACCACACTAACAATATGCCCCTAAGAGGTGACCCAGTTGTTTGGGATTTGGGAACATATGTGGGCAGTGACCTAATCTTTGACCAACATGTGTCTGTTGTAAGAAACTCCTTCTATATTGCACAGCTTATAAACAAATGGATTGTGTCTAGATCTAAGGATGTCATTGTCCCCCTTTACTCAGCCTTCGTTAAGCCAATCATTGAATACAATGTATCCTTCGGCATGTATTTGTCTACACATGCAACAACTGGAATGTCCACAGAGATACCTTACTAAAAGGATACAAGGCCTAAAGAACATGTCCTACATGGACCACCTCAAAGCCCCGTCACTGTACTCAGTATCTAAGAGACTAAGAAGTCATCTGTGTCTGGCATACAAGGCATACTCTGACCCATTGCTGATAGATTTGCTGCACATTAGTCAAATGGCATCAGAAATGCTTTGTTTAGGGATCCACACCTCTTCTGCAACATCAACAGAAATGTTTGGAGGGGCAGGTATATCGTACAGAGAATACTTCTGCTGCTGTCGAACAGAAATAAAACAAAGTTTATCGTTGCACATATTCAAGCACAACTTAGATCTATGGCTGAGAAACAGAACATTTACACTAGGACTGCCCCTGTACTAGTAAAGATTAGAGGCTGCTCCTAAATGCTTTAGCCCATGCATGGGTCCCTTCAAATTATCTATGGTATGAACACAGTAGTTCTCATTAGGGTTAATACACAATTATCAACCATAGGATGGGTTTGTCCAGTCTATAACCAAATGGGATAGGTTATTTCGAGCACAAAAAGAGAAATTGGCTAGGCTTAAAATGGGCTGCAGAGCACCTACACTAGTACTTGTCTATGAACCTATAAATATATTTTACATATGCGTGCGTGTGTGTGTGTGTGTGTGTGTGTGTGTGTGTGTGTGTGTGTGTGTACATGTATGTATGGATAGGAGATCAAGAGTAACTCAAGATCTATGAACTTCAGCTATGTTGAAAACCATGCATTCATACAGGAGATCAAATGTAGTATTTTCAGCTTCTAGCACTGTGGTGCAGAGGGATGAAGCCCTGAATATGAAAGGGATAATCAGAGCTCAAGTGGTGGCACAGATGCAGGAAAACAACAGCCTTAGATTGGGAGGGCATGAACTTGGTGCTCCCAAGTTAGTGATGGCAGCCACTGCCTCCATGAATGTATGGGAGCATACATGTACAGGCATGGGGTAAAGGAGGTCCCTGTGGTGATGTGGGTGCTCATTTAAGCCACTGAGGAGGAGGGGCGTTGTGTTAGGGCTACACAGAAATGCCTCCATAATGAGTGTCTACTATGATTCTGGCTGACGGAAGAAGGAACGGCTGTGTTGTTCCACACTAAGAGCTGGAAGGTAGCAGGATCCCAGTCAGGGAATAACCAAACATCTTCTCTAGTGATGGCATAAGGGCCCCTTCCCAGCAGTAAGCATTCTGAAGAAAAAGGCAAAAGCACAAACTACCTCTGTGGCTGTCTGAACAACAGCCCACCAGGAAGCATTCAGCTCCATGATGGGGGATCGAAAGGGCTTATTGTCTGACTGGTGGAGGCTTAATGATCAGCAGGCACAGATACAAACTGACACAGGAAAATGCACATACATAGTATTTTCAAACGCAGGTAGAAAATTACAGTGGAAAGCAAATTAACAAGAAGAGAAGAGGCTGGAGAAACTGACATACAGTTCTGATGGGGGTGCAACTATCCTACTCACTCTAAAGTAGTCATGTTCCATTCATGTCACACGTAAAGAAGAACAAACATAGCCTTCAACTGCAGCTCAGCAACAGCTCAGTAGTCTAGTAACTTTGCAGCAGGAACTGTAACAGCAGCACAGACAAATATATCATACAGCCTACATACTGCAGTATGCAGACAAAAATGTGAAGGTCAGTGCAAAAGCAGAAGTAATCACAAGGCGCTGGGCAGATTAAGAAATGAGATATGAGCTACTTTATATCACAGAAAGCATTACTGCTCTCAGCCTTCCATCTCCAGAATATGGAACACTGCTTCTCATAATGTGGAAGAAATGGGCAAAATGTGGAACACATGCTAATTATCTTACCAGTAACTTCAACTAAGAAGCTTACATGAAGGTTAAATATGTTACTTTGTACTTATTAAGCATTTTTCTGATAAATCAATTGATTCAGTATTACATACCCATGGATACAAGTAAAAATATTTTAACACTGAATGTGTGACAGACCCATTCAATGTGCAACAATGAGGAACATGCACTTTTTAAGAATCGATATGAGAAACATTCCTTGTAATGAGGAACACTGGAGAGGAATGGAAAGCATCAGCGAAGCATCAGTTTAAAGAACTGTCAAATATGCAAACCGCAACCACTGCTGCACTCAAATATCAGTCCAACACTGAGCTTTCAGTGACACAAAGGAAGTAAAACTCACAGATTAGGGGGGAAAAGGTCTGGTTACTAAGCAAACATCATAGAAAGGAAAAAACATTTTATTACACACCCTCAGAAAAACTGGGGATATGAACAGTAATGGGGTCAACAAGTTAACACTGTTGATGCAAATTAAGTTGTCCAGTAATGCTAATTTGGTTAGTGAAAGCATTTGTGTAGCCTTCATCAAAAATAGAACACAAGCATTTTTGTTGCTGCATTATTCCGTCCATTCTTGTACAGAAGAATTTTAAACAGGACTGTCCATTCCAATTTTGCTGTATCAAATATCATTTATATGTTTCAACAATGCTCTAAGTAGTACAAAAAGTCTGCTGGCTCCAGGGCATTGATTTTACATGTATTTTTCTGGTCCCCTCCCCCCAACAATCCACAATCTACTGCACCATCTCCTCAATTTCTACAGCAAGGCAGACAGAACATAATGACATCCTGGTACAATACCATCTTGAAACATAAGGAGACACTGCCCATATGGGTACCAAGATAAACAACAATGTAGGGATACAGCTGTTTCAAGTAATGCAGAGATAAACATCCAGAGGGGAAAACATCACTATAGCACTAGCTTTAGAAGCTAGCATCTATAATGAAAGATTTATACTTCTCAGGGCCTACACATGAAGCTAGTGACTAACTGCTTCCAGTAAAGGTACTAGTAGTCGAGTTTGCCAATTTAACCAGACTCCTAAAATGAGTTATGCCCATTGTAGGCACTGTGATGGACGGTTTTAGCTTTCATAAATTAGGAGTGATTCAGCTCACCTTATCTCAAGTGTAAACTGTTTTGGAACATTGGGGTATACTGTATCACACACTCTCTATTACAGCAGTTGAGTAAAATAGAAATACTGATCCCACTTAATCAAATATCATTTGAGTGGCACAACACAGAGGTGATGACTTTATTAGAATATATTTCTTGGCCAGAGCAACCAGACTGACAAGGTTCAGTTTTGTGAACGATTACTGTAAAATCGGTTTCCTCCTCTTAAAAAAAATTCAATTTCCTAAACAATAAACACTCAGCAGATTAGACAGCAACAGCCACAAGGGGTACTAGATTAGCTCTTAAGCTTTTCAGTGTAAACATACTAGATCATGCTGACTGATCACTGGGGAAAAACTTTGCCCAGCAACATAAAAACATACAGCAAATAAAAATAACAAATTAAAACAGACAGATGAATTACTGATGCCTTATTGCAGGAAAACACTGCAGAGGCAGAAAGTACCCATAACAAGTAATATGTATAACAATTAAGGACTGTGGAGAGTTACGTCTTTGTACAGCACACCTTTACATCCACACTTGGTGTACTACATCCAGTAATGGACCAGAAAAAAAATATCCCACTGCTTCAAGGTGTTGAAGCACAGTAAATGGAGCAAAGCAAAGGAAACATTATGAATGTTGGCAGGATAAACTGCCAAAGAACATCTGAAGGAGCTTAATTTATTTTGCTTGAAGTGCAAAATACCTAAGTGGAAGACCTCTTCCCGGTACGGTAATATTACATCTTTTTTGCTGATTTAGGGAAGAGAGCAATATAAATTAAAGCAGTGCATATATGTGACTAATCAGAGCAATAAATACAAAACATGGCACTCCTACTTTTGCATATTTTGATGTGTACAGGCAAGTTCCACTTCATAATTAGAGAGCTAGTACATGCCTTCTTGACCAGTATACATCATCAGAGTGTTGCTGCGCAGCCACTTTTTGCCCAGTCTACCACTCAGCCCTTACTCTGTTCAAAAATGTCTCCATTTTACACATTGTCAGATAAGCCAGTGGACTTTTGTGTTTCTGGGTAAATTTCAGTAAGTGACTAGTGAGTGCACTGCCTGGATGCCTGTAAAAAAGAAATACAGAGGACCAGAAGGAAAATCAACTACAAAAGGTGAAGAAAAAACACTGACTGGGAAAAGTACTGCAGCTATTCAGCAAAAAAACAGTGCAAGCTCCAGATATTGCTTCCAGTAACCTAGAGGAAAGAATAAGACAACTGCACACAAACCTGGTTAAAATAAACTCAAACAAAAGGCTGGAAAAATGGAAGAAGCTTTAAAGATATTCAGATGATGTGATAAAACTGCAAAAATCGGTGATTGAAATAAAGAAAAGGCTGGCTGAATATGAGACTGCTCGATAAAAGATGTTTCAAAAAATAATAAAATAAGAGAACAGAGTATGAAGGGAAAACCTCAGATTTTCAGCTGTACCAGAGAAGCTGGAAGGAATAGACTGTATTAATTTTATGAAAGCACAAATAACCAACTGGACTGGTATTCCACAGCAGTTGTTGTTAACTGAAAGAGCACATCATGTGTATGCTTCAAACCTAGCTATAAGAAAGCAACCTAGACCTTTAATAGTAAAGATGCAATCCTACCAGCAGGAAATACAAAGGTTTGTCCAACAAAAGCCAATAGTGGAGGGGTAGAGCAAACCAAGGCTACCTAACCAGAAGAGGGTGGAGATGGGAGAACATCCAACTGTATCTCAGCCAAGAAAAATCTCATCATCCTATCCACATTGGCTTCGGTGAGACTCCTGGAAGAATGACAGGAGGCTAAAGGAGATTTTTAATGTTATCTTTCCAAAAATGGTGATGGGACCCTAGACGACATTGGGTCAATGGTTCGTGAATATCGAGTTCTTGGAAGAAGGTTTGGATCTGACATACTCAGATCCGAAGTTGTTTTTGGAGATCCAGAAACCGACTCCGAGACAGAAACCTTCAGATCTATCTTATGCTTCTTTTTAGGAGGTTCGGTCAATGATGGAGTGGAAGCTCCAGATGGTCTTGGAGACTTTTGAAGACTCCTTAGATATAATTTTGGGGGGTTGACCACAAGTAATTGCTTCCAAAAAGGCAGAAGGTAACAAACCTTTTAAAATCAACTTGTTCTTGCAACCCACAAAAGCTTGCAGGTTAAAATGCTTACAAATAGAAGAGTCTATGCATGTTCTGGGCTCAGGCAATATACAAATTATGTGTATATTACAAAAAAAGCTTATGACCACATTTTTGACGTTTTTTTAAACCCCAAAGGGACTTTTTCAATCATCTTTAAATATAAAGAGAAAAATATAGATAGAAAAGAGCTTTTTTTAAAATAAACAAGAACAAGGGAAAGAAGGTCAAGAGAGTACACAGAAAAGTGTAAAAAAGTACAGAAAACCTAAATAGAAAAAAAGGTAATTATATACTAAAATATCAAAAATGGTATATATAAGGGATGCACTAAGGGTAAGAAAAATATATAGGAATGGAAAAATAGCCAAGAAAAATTCACTTATCTGAAAGTAAGCTCGAGAGCTCAGAAGATCACATCTACTTTGTAAAAGAGGCAAACGAGATCTCAGGTATGTTAGGAGTCATGCATTGTGGGTAAGGGAGAAGCGGGAAAGCTTTATGGTTACCACAGGCTATAGTAAGAGCTGTGTCGGATCCAAGATCAGATCCAAACCCACCTATTGAGGAATAAATGAAAATTGGCAACATCAGATTATTTTTATACTCCAAGTAGGCTTACTAGCTTGTTTCCTAATTTATCAAATTTATGTTGGTGCGGCGAATAAGGGATGATAGGCGACTGGCAACATATATTTTGGAGCTGCCCAAAATTAGCATGATTCAGGAATGCAATGGACCAACTGATCAGAATAGTTACTGACCAGAAAATTGACTGCAGGCATGAAAGGGGTTTTTTTTTGGCTTATGGGATAAAACCGATTTACCTTCAAACTTATGAGAACTAATGGACACAGTAAGTTTAACAGTCAGTAAAATGTAAAAACTGGATATAAAAACAACCAACCTGCCAAAAAGCAACTAAGGATTGCTATACTCAGTATAGATTCACAAACAGGATGCAGCTTGGAAGTGGATAACATGATGGTAAGGAAGAAAACTGGACATCCTCTGTATCCAGGAGACAAAATGGAAGGGCTTTCCAGCGAAGCCACTTGGTTTGAGATCTAGGGTCTACTACTCAGGGGGAGGACAGACTAGAAATGGTGTGGGAAATGTGAAGAGGGGAAAGTTTCAGAAGACAGTGAGAGATGTCATTAGAATTAGTGATAGGCACATAAGCAATCTGACTCCACTGTAAAGATTAAGCACTATTCATAATCTCAGCCTATGCCCCACAAAAAGGTTGTGATGATGAGGAAAAGAAGGCATTTACTCAGCAGTTGCAGGACTTACTAGAAAAGCAGGACAACATGAGTTGGTGTTGATAACGGGGGACCTCAATGCGCATATCAGGACAGACAGACCAAGATACGAGGACTGCCTGAATCCACTTGGATGGGTCAACCGGAATAAAGGAGAGGATGCCATTCCTGACTTCTGTCTGGCAAATTCTTTGATGTTGGCTAGCCCATGGTTTAGCAGGAGACAAAGTAACATCATCATATAGAAGAGTGGTCAACATGCAACTTTGGAGGACTGCTTTCTGCCTAGTAAGGAAAGGACAATGAGATAGAATCAGCAACTGCAAAGTCATCCCCAGTGAAATAGTCAGCCCACAGCATAAACCACTACCTGTTACAATCAACTGCAAGCAGTGGTCTGAGAAGGCTCTAGGTTAACAGAGACTAGGCTGAAGACCTGGAAGCAGACTGGAAGAGAAAACAAAACAGTTCAAGGAAATACTCAGGTCTCTAGCACCTTAGGGAGAGGGAAATGTGGAGTTACAGAAGAATGTCAGCACTTCAAAACAGCATGTGTGAGGATGACAGAACAGATATGCGACCAAGCCAGGTATGGAAATAAGGTACATAAGGAAAGTTGATTGTGGAATGCAGATGTCCAAGAAATCATTAAAAAAAGGAGGAGTGCAGGAAAAAGTGGGAGATAAAAAAAGGACCAGGCTAGGAAGGAATACTGGTTGGCTAACAAAGAATCTAAGAGAACAGTTGCAATAGCAAAGAAAATGGCATTCACAGGCATTTTTACCAGCTTTTAGAATGTGAAACAGCAGGTGGCACAAAGAAACTGTTATCAGGATGAAAAGCAAAGAAAGAAAGATAAAAAAATAGTCATCTGCCATCCTTCATAAGGGATGACAGCAGAAACCTGTTCACCAGTCTACAGGACATTAAAGGCAAATGGAAGGAGTACTTCCAACAGTTTCTGAATGAAGAAAGCCCTACAGAAACTGTTCTGATGATGACAGAGCCTACAATGAAAAAAGAAGAGGAGCCCACACTAGAAAAAGTAAAAACAGCATTAAAAAATGAAGTCAGGGAAAGCAGAATGCTCAGATCAGGTTGTGGCAGATATGATCAAGATGCTGGATGACTTAGAAAAGGGTAGGAGTAAATTACATAAAAAATAGAAATTGTCAGAATAACACATGCAGAAAAATGATCTGGAGGATGAATGAGTTTTAAGAGAAGGTAGGAACTGAATAATTTATGTAATGTTGCCTAGATTACAGGATATATAACACTGTATGTCACATATAATGTTTGTAAATGTGAACTGTTAATATGATTTGATTACATTTACATAAATGTAAGTTTTCCTGTGTCACAAGTGATTTCAGTAAGGGTGTTTAATAAAGAAAAATGTTGAGGGAGTTGGACTTCCAAGATGGCTGCTGATCAACATCTTAACTTCAGCTTTCCCAATGTGAAATCAGAACTTGTAAAAAAAAAAAATACAAACAGTAATATTGTCACCTTGAGTAAAATTCAGTTACTGGGTAGTAAGTACACTGTCTGGATGCCAGCAAAGAATGAACTAAGAGAACATGAAAGAAAATAAACTGGAAAAGGTGATGAGAAAACACTGACTAGGAAGAATTCTGCAGCTTTTCAGCAAAAAGCAGTTCAAGCTCCAGCTTTAGTGCAAGATATGGCTTCCAGTAATCTAGAGAAAAAAAAAGTGAAACGTGCTCAGAGTTGATTAAAATAAACAAAACACCAAAGGGGTATAAGCAACTCAAATAAGGAAAGATTAGAAAAATGGAAGAAGCTTTAAAAAGATATTCAGATGAGCTGCTAAAACTGCAAACATTAGAGGCCAAAATGAAGAAAAACCTAGTTAAGTATGAGACTGCTCAAGAAGAGAAGTTTCAAAACTGGTAAACTTAAGAGGGCACAGCATGTAGGGAAAAATCTGAGATTTTTCAGCTGTACCACAGATACTAGAAGGAAAAGACTATTAATTTTATAAAGGCACAAATAAGCAACTGGACTGATATTCCACAGCATGAACTGTTAACTAAAAGGGCACACCATGTCTTATGTACTCTCCAGTCCAACTGGTGAATCTGGGCATTTTGAGGCAATGTTACAACTGACTCATGTACACAGACAACCCTCTCCTCCTACCACCAAATATTAATATATACAAGAGATGCAATTATACAGCCAAACTGGAGGCAAAGCTCTCACAACCCAAGAATGGAACTGACAGTCAAGAGGAGAAGGAAAATACTTGCAACACACCACCAGTCTTACACAGACCTACTAAACCAACACCGGCAAATAACATGCATAAATACATGAAAACATACTCAGAGGCTCTAAATAAAAATCTGCAAGAGCAACAGAGACCTCCAAAGCGGACACCCAAGCAACTTCCACACCCCATCACAAACCATGAAACACATACTTCACATAATCAGTGTGCCATGCATTCACAGCCCTTAAGGCAAAATAACATACCCAACAAACTAGTAATAGGTGACTCTATAATCAGGTACACTGAAGTCCCACTAACTAGGCTGGACAAGGAGAAGGTTACAGTTAGCTGCCTGTCAAGCGCCAGGATCTTCCACATAACACAAGCACTCAGGTTGCTCAAGAACAAGTACAAATACGACTCTGTCATTGTCCATGTTGGTGTGAATGATCTGAGACGTACCTCCCTGGACTACATGAAAAAAGACATGGAAGAGCTCTCTGATCACAGAGCCCAAGCCGTTATGACCCTGACCCTGAGCAGCATCCTGCCCTCATCAAGAATGATGCCACAGTATAAAGAAAAAATGATCAATTTCAACAATTGGCTAAGTTTCTGGTGTCATTCAAAGGGGATCCAGTATCTGTCCGCCTGTGATGACATGCTCGACAAGCCACGTTGCTTTGCAAGAGATGGCTTGCACCTGTCACCCTTAGGCTTTTGAATACTGGCCAAGGCTTTTGCCACCCCCATAGTGCCTTTTTTAGGCAAGGCTCAAAAGACAAACCTACCACTGTAAATAGCACAAGTAACCAAAAACTAAGGGTAATGCTACTCAACGCCAGAAGTCTAAACCTCAAAATGCATGCACTCGAGGCACTCCTCAGTATGGAGAGCATCGATATCTGTGCAGTAACAGAAACCTGGTTGAAGGCTCCAGAGAGCACCCCAACACTGCCAGGCTATAACTCATACCATACTTTTCGGCCACAGAACCCAGACCGAAAAACAAATGGCAGGAGTGTATCCATATGCATAAAGGATACCCACACCTCCAGGTTAGTGGCGCAGCACAATGCCTCAGAGATCATCCATGTGCAACTAACAATTGGCAATACTGCAATTCAAATTGTAGTTTGCTACAGATCACCCACCATGACCCAAGGACCCCATTCCGCATTTCTGGAGACACTGGAAAATATGATGGTCCTACCAAACGCCCTAATATTGGGTGATTTCAATTACCCAAACATTAACTGGGAGAACTATTCAAGTAATAACTCCCTTGCCCAATACTTCCTAGAATTTATAAACTCGAACGCCTTGGATCAACTGGTCAACACACCCACCAGAGGTGACAACATATTGGACCTGGTCATCACCAAGATGGGTGACCAGTGTTCTACACCGGAGGTCAACCCCTCGCTGGTTAGATCAGACCATAGACTAATCACTCTGGATATCCACATTCCGCCTACCCCAATCAAGGAAACCATCATGAAAAACTTTTCAAAAGCAAACTTCACGTTACTTAAGACCGAGGTGGAAAGGTTCACAAGCCCCCATGCTAAAGGACAAGGCTGTCCAAGCTGCTGAATCTCTTGCAAAGGCACTCTATGAGCACCTGCAAGAATACATGGATCATGTTATCCCAAGCAAAACCAAGACTCACTCCTCCAAGAAAAGAAAACCAGTCTGGTGGACCCCTGCCATAAACAAGCTATACAATAGAAGGAGGAAACTAGAAGAGAAAAGAGTAAAATCCCAAGGAAAGACATCCCTGATCAGTATCAGCAAGAAACTACAATCCCTCATAAAATCATCCAAGGCTAGCTTCGAAAGAAAAATTGCCAAGGACTCTAAAGATAACCACAAAGGGTTCTTTAGCTATGTCAAGAACCTAAGTGGAAACTCTCAGATCTGCTCTGAGTTAGTGCAGAATGGCACAAAATACACTGAACCGACTGATACTGCCAACATTGCAGCAGACAGGTTTAGTGCAAACTTCACCCCCTAAAGGGCCCATAACCATACCAGAAGAATGTAGAGCCCTGGCAATCACTGACACACAGGTTAAAACAGCCCTATCCAAAGCCAAAAACACAGCTTCAATGGGACCGGACTGTGTCCCAGGCTGTGTCTTACACGAACTCCAAAATGAACTAACTCCTCAAATAAACACGCTGTTCAAACTCAGCCTCTCTACAGGCTACGTACCCATAGAGTGGCGCACAGCAAGAGTTATCCCACACCACAAAGGTGGAGCCACAACGGACCCCAGGAACTATCGCCCTATAAGCCAGACTAGCCTGGTCTGCAAGGTTATGGAGCGCATCATCATGGAACTCATTAACAGAGACATTGGGAACTTCCAAACATTGAACCCTACCCAGTTTGGCTTTGTTATCGGCAGATCATGCCTCCTAAGCCTGGTGGACATCTTTGAGACAGTTACCAAGGCTTTAGACAAGGGAAAGGAGGTCCAGACAGCTCTCGCAAAGGCTTTCAACACCATTCCCCATTCTGGTATTACAGATAAGCTCACCAGACTGAACATAAACCCCTACATCATGAAATGGGTTGCCAATTGGCTCACAGACAGAACCCATATGGTGAGAGTTGCAGGCTCTAGGTCAGACTCTAAACCGGTTACAAGTGGAGTCCCCCAGGGCTCATTCCTGGGACCCCCTCCTGTTCAGTATATACTTCTCAGAGGTACAGGCAAACACAGGAGAACTATGGCTGACCAAGTTTGCAGACGACTGCAAAATGGGGGCTATAACTGACTCTCCAGCTGATACTGACATCCTCCAGAAGGGTCTCTCTGAGACAGATACCTGGTGTCAAAATCATGGCCTCAAGCTAAATGCCAAAAAGTGCATAGTCATCCCCTTTAGAAAAAAACAAAGTACCCATGAACTACCACATACGTGGTAGTCTCCTAAATACAGAAAATGAAATAAGGGATCTGGGGACCCAAGTAGATAGTAATCTCTTCCTTGATAATCATATTGCCAAGGTGGTTAGAAAATCCTTCTATGTGGCCCACCTAATCACAAAAGAGTTTGCATCTAGAACAAAAGAGGTTATTGTGCCCTTCTACTCATCACTCATCAGACTCATCATAGAGTACAATGCCCCATTTGGGATGTACCTTACAAGACACCTGCAACAGCTGTAAGGACCACAGAAGTACCTCACCAAGAGGATTACTGGCCTCAAACAGATGCCCTATGCAGCCCGATTGAAGAAGCTCCAGCTGTACTCGGTTGCATATCGCCTACTCAGAGGTGATCTCTGCCTGACATACAAGGCCATGTCCACCCCAGAATTGATGGACATGCTCCACCTAAAAAAAATAAATCCCCGAGAGCCACACACTCTAGGGATCTAAACCTCACCATAACGATAAATAGAACTTGCTGGAGGAACAGATTCCTGTCCCAGAGACTCCCCATGCTTTGGAACAGGATTCCAATCTACATTAGGCAGAGCACCTCACTAACACTCTTCAAGAGAAACCTTGACGAGTGGATGGGAAACAGAAAATTTACCCTGGGGATCACTGCAGTGGCTCTGCTGGACAGAGGCACAGGGAACTAATCTAAGGGGGCGGCGAAAGCCAACACATTCTGGCTAGGCTTACATATGCCCTCGGGCAGATAGCCTAGTACTTACCTATGAACCTATAAATCTGGACAGGAGAAAGGAGCCAAGACCTTTATTAGTAAAGATGCAAACCTACCAGCAGAAATAGGTGATTCTATCAAAACTGTGGCAAAAGGGAAAAGTATTAAAAGCTGGAGAGAGTACAATGTTTATGGAAAATGATTATTCACTGTACGCCAGGCAGAAGTGAAACAAATTTATTCCAATAACTGGGGAAATGTCAAGAGGCCAGTGAGAGATTCAAGCTGCTGTATCCAGTAGTCCTGAGAATAGTATTACCTGGAGGATCAATATCATTTTTTGATACAGAACATGCTAAGGAGGAAATGCAAAAGTTTGTCCGACAAAATGTCATCCGTCACCCAGAAAGAGAGACTGCTTCTCATTATTCTGACAATAAAGCACACAGAGAGATTTTGCCAGTGAAACGTTCTCCACTGTTCTAAAGGAAAATACTTGAGAGACATGAGAAAAGCCCAAGAGTTGATCAGGAGTAACTTGGAACTAAACTGGAATCTGGAGTTTTGAGATGAGTATGAACAGAAAGAACAGCAACACAAAAATTAGTGAATAAATGTGAGACTACAAAATATCAATCATATTTGTGAAATGTGTCTATATAAGAGCAAGTGGAAAGAGTGAAAGTCAAACTTGTGGGGAGCTGAAAAGCATTTGCCTCAGTGTATGTCATTAATGTCTGGAAGGACTCTGAGGGGAGGGGAAGAAGGAAAAGGGTAACATTAAGTAAAATAATTTCTGTTCTTAACAGTATTTATTGTGAAACTTTTCACAGTATAAATTTCATAATTTATAGTAAAGAATGTTTAGTTTTTTGTATGTTAAAAAGTGACTAAAGTAAACAGATGCATTTTTTCCCTTCCCTCTCTTCTCTTTCTTCTTTTGTGGTATTAAGAAATGTATGTATTACAGTGCAAAAACAGAAGAAAAGCTTTACAAAAGTATCTTTAATAGGCTGTAATCTTGGGTTGTTGAGGTGGGGGATGAGTTGCAAAAGTAAACAGATCATCAAATATGCAGAGCTGATATTTTGTTTTTTCTTTCTTACTTTTGCATAGGTGAATGTCTGGATTAAGACCATTGACTTAATCTAATAACAAACTTTAACTGGAAACAAGTAAATATGAGAACACCGAATATAAAGAAAAGTTTTCCTTTAGCAATAAATGTTTCAGCTTATCTTTCAGGCTGCATCAGAGGGCTACATTTTTCTTTTTTTTTTTTTTCACTTACATTTCCATGGAAACAAGCTGATAAAAGGACAATAGAGGACAGAATGCTGGTTTCTTCAGGCTATAAGTTAATGATTTCTGAAAGTATGCAAGCTGTTTTCACATTTGGGGGGGAATAAAGATAAAAAAAAAAAAACACCAATTAGTGTAAGTAGAATCACAATCAATAACATGCATATAAGTATGGATAATCTCAATTTAAGGTTACTGAGGGCTTGAGTTTGCAGATGTTTATTTGACACAAATACATGCTGTAGGTAGAATGGACACTCTAAACTGGCCCTAGGCATGAGTGCATGCGTGTGTGTCCCTTCTGTGGAAGGTTGGGCCCCAGGCTGGTAACTCAACACTGTAAAACTCCACTGCCAATCATGAGCGAACAGATGATCCACTGTGGCGACCCCTAACTAGGAAAAGCAGAAAGAAGAAGTTCCTATTATTTGAGTTAAGTGAAATAGTACACAGTTATGTTGTCTGTATTAGGTTAACATGTTAAGGGGGTGTTCTGGGATTTTTTTGAGGATTTTTGTTAAAATATAAAGGGCTGTAAAATGTGACATAGGTTCCAATGTTGATGATAAGAAAAACTGTATGAAAGGCTAACTTGCAAACATTAACAGATGCATGTATCACAAAAGCTGGAAAGTAAGGGGCTACTGACAAGGAATGAGAATTATGCTGGCAGTTATTTATATTTCACCTAAAACTGCTATTATGGAGATTTAAAACATTGGGGAGAAATAATAAGCTTTCTGCAGTGAATATTACTAATAGTTAGGGACTGGAATTCAATTTGCAGCAATGATGATGTATCTAGGTGGCCTAGAAGGAAAATATAACAAAACACGGTACATTTCTGAAGACATTTATGAAAATATTTGGTATGAAACTCATGAATTCAGTAGTAAGAACTGGGATAGAATTTACTTATTCACCAAAGTGCAAAATTTGCCTACACTAGACAGAAATTAAATTTCGTGGGAACATGTGCATTTAATTGAGAACTTTGACACACATGCAATAACTATTTCAAATCAGGTGCCAATAGTTACTGTGATAAAAATGCAGGGTAATAAAGTAAAGATGAGACACTTGTGCCTCCCCACTTACCTGTTCAAAAGAGGAATTTAAGGCATGAGTAGTGGAAATTAAACAGGAGTTATTAGGGAAGACAGAAAGTACACCACAAGTTACAGGCAGTGACTGGAATAAAAAGAAAGCAGGGTTTAAAAAAGGTTAAAGTATTACAAAATGAAGGGAATCTCATAGAACAAGAAGAGGTACAACTGCTGAGTGCTAAAGAGAAAATAATGGATGGTACCTGGATAATATGCATGAAGTTAGAAGAATTGCTGGTAAGCAACTATTTTCTTGGTAATAACTACAGAGGACAAAAACTTTTGGCACAAACACTTAAGCAATAGAAAGTAAAAAGGGTTGTTGCCAAACTTAGGGAGCCTATAAAAAGAAAAATAACCAGAGATCATGTAGAGTTATTAGAAATACTTCTGAAATTTTATGAACATTTGTATAAAACAGAGAAATTGAAAAATCAAGAAAAAGCACAAATGGAAATATTTATGGAAGCTATGACAAACCAAAATGCTGCCAGCCCAGCTAGTTGGAATTTTGTAAATAATTATATGTCACTTTAAAATATTAATATGATTTACATAGAATTGTCTTACAAATGTAAGAAAACTATATGTTATGTGGATATTAAACTACTGGTGCACAAGTGTGTGTTGAACTGTATTGTTATTTACTAAGCTTCAAGAATGTAACCACAGTGTACCCTACTGGAAAAGAACAGAAATGTATATAAACTATATTAATAGCAGAAGGTGGAACATACTGAGTTAACTTGCAATACTCTAAGAAAATATGTTGAAAAATAAAGAGTTTTACAATGTTGCTATAAAGTTGGTTAATACAGCAAGAAGACAGGATGTCTACAGCTAGAGGTTTTCCTATTGTCTGGAAACAGAAATAATTGCTAGGTTTCAAATGTAAATGTGTTAATTGTTTTACGACTTCCAGTTCTAAGCAAACTTCTGAGAGATAAGCATTTTTCACAGAGAAATGTTAAATTCTGTTGGTATCTGTTAGCCTGGGAACTGGAGGCAGGTGAAAAATAGTGATGTCATCCAGCTGACCCAGCAGTCATGTGCATTATTAATTTAAGAACTATATCTCAGTGAGAGTCTGGGCATTTTGCATTTATCTTTGGACCTGCAAACATCCATCTTCAGCACTTCTCATCTGTACTTGCCTTGCTCTGTAAGTAAGATTGAGGTATAGTATTTCTTTTAGAGATAGTTAGGAATATATTAAAGATTAATATCAGAGCTTTGGCTGGCTAACATCTACCTGAAATCAGCTGGATGTATAAGTGAATTTAAGTACACTTTTATCTGCTCTTTTGCATATAGTACTGTATTTAATTTATTTATTTGTGTTTTTCACTGAATATTAACTCAACTGAAGTTGTGGCTGCCTCTCCAGACAGCACCCCAGCACTACCGGGCTACAACTCATACTACATGTTTCGGCCACAGAATACGGACCAAAACACAAAAGGAGGGGGTGTATCCATATTCATCAAGGATACCTACACCTCCAGGTTAGTGGCGCAGCATGATACCTCTGAAATCATCCATGTGCAACTAACATCGGGCAAATCTGCAATGCAAATTGTGGCCTGCTACAGATCACCCTCCATGACCCAGGACCACCACTCCACCTTTCTGGAGACACTGGAAAACATGAAGGTCCTACCAAACACCCTGATATTGGGCGATTTCAATTACCCTACCATTCACTGGGAAAACTACTCGAGTACAAGTTTCCAGGCCCAGGCGCTTCCTAGAATTCATCAACTCAAACACCCTGGATCAGCTGATAAACTCCCCTACCAGAGTTGAGAACATATTGGATCTGGTCATCACCAACATGGGCGACAGGTGTTCCACACCAGAGGTGAACCTGTCCCTGGTTAGATCAGACCATAAACTAATCACTCTGGATGTCCATACCCCAACCATCACCCCCAAACTAAGGAAACCACAGTAAAAAATTTTCTAAAGCAAACTTCACCTTACTTAAGACAGAGGTGGTAAGTTTCACAGCACCCACACTAAAGGATAACGCTGCCCAAGATACAGAAACCTTTACAAATGCACTCTATGAGCACCTACAAGGATGCATGGATTGTGCCATCCTTAGCAAAACCAAGACTCACTCCTCTAAGAGAAGGAAACCAGTTTGGTGGACCCCTGCAATAAACACGCTATACAATAGGAGGAGGAAACTAGTTTAGAAAAAAAGCAAATCCCAAGAAGGAAAGACATCCTTGATCAGTATCAGTAAGAAACTGAGGTCCCTCATGAAATCATCCAAGGCTAACTTCGAAAGTAAAATAGCCAAGGATTCAAAAGATAACCACAAAGCCTTCTTTAGCTATGTTAAGTATCTAAGTGGCAACTCGTAGATATGCACTGAACTAGTGCATAACAGCACAAAATATACTGAACCTACTGATACTGCCAACATCTTGGCTTTTAGATTCAGTGCAAACTTCACCCCCCTCTCACCTCCAAAAGGGCCCACAACAATACTGGAAAAGTGTAGTGTCCCAGAAAATCGCAGACGCACAGGTGAAAACAGCCCTTTCAAAAGCCAAAAACACAGCATCAATGGGACCATATGGTGTCCCAGGCAGCGTCTTGCATGAACTACAGAACGAACTAACCCGCTGTTCAACCTCGGCCTCTCCACAGGTTACATGCCCATAGAATGGCGCACAGCAACGGTTATTCCTCTCCACAAAGGAGGGGCCAGAACTGACCCTGGTAACTATCGCCCCATAAGCCTGACTAGCCTGGTCTGCAAGGCTATGGAGCGCATCACCATGGAGCTCATTAACAAAGACATTGGGAACCTCCAAACACTTGACCCGACCCAGTTCGGCTTTGTTAAGGGCAGATCATGCCTACTAAACCTGGTTGACTTCTTCGAGACAGTCACCAAGGCCATAGACGAGGGAAAGGTGGTTCACACCGCCTACCTTGACCTCGCCAAGGCTTTTAACACCATTCCCCACTCGGGTATTACAGAAAAACTCACCAGCCTGAACATAAACACCTATGTCACGAGATGGGTTGCCAACTGGCTTACAGACAGAACTCACACGGTAAGAATAGCTGGCTCCAGGTCCGACTCTAAAGCAGTCACAAGTGGTGTCCCGCAAGGCTCGGTCCTGGGACCCCTACTGTTTAGTATATACTTCTCAGAAGTACAGGCAAACACAGGAGGACTATGGCTAACCAAGTTCACCGATGACTGCAAACTGGGAGCCATAACTGATTCTCCAGCTGACATGGACATCCTCCAAAAGGGCCTTACTGAGATGGAGACCTGGTGTCAAAGTCATGGCCTCAAGTTAAATGCCAAAAAATGCACAGTCATCCCGTTTGGGAAAAACAAAACACCCACAAATTACCACATAGGTGGCAGCCCCCTTAATACAGAAGAGGTAATAAGAGATCTGGGGACCCAGGTAGGTAGTAATCTCTCCTTTGACAATCATATTGCCAAAGTAGTTAGGAAATCCTTCTATGTGGCCCATCTAATTACAAAAGGGTTCGCATCTAGAAATAAAGAGGTTATAGTGCCCCTGTACTCGTCACTCATTAGACCCATCATAGAGTACAATGCCCCATTTGAGATGTACCTCACAAGACACTTTCAACAGCTGGAAAGACCACAAAAGTACCTCACCAAGAGGATTACTGGTCTCAAACATTTGTCCTATGCAGCCCGACTGAAAAAACTCCAGCTGTACTCAGTGGCATATCTCTGCCTGACTTACAAAGCCATGTCCAACTCAGAATTGATGGACATGCTCCACCTAAAGAAATCCAAGTCACTGCGAGCCACGCTCTCTAGTGAGCTAAACCTTGCCACAACAATAAATAGAACATGCTGGAGGGATAGATTCCTGTCATAGAGACTCCCCATGCTTTGGAACAAAATTCCAAATTACATCAGGCAGAGCCCCTCACTAACACTCTTCAAGAGAAACCTTGACGAGTGGATGGGTAACAGAAAATACACCCCTGGGATCACTTCATTGGCTCTGCTTGACAGAGGATCAGTTAATTAATCAATGGGGCAGTGAAAGCCGACACACTCTGGCTAGGCTTATAAATGCCCTCGGGCAGATAGCCTAGTACCTACCTATGAACCTATTAGTTTAGATGTTTTCTGTATTTATTTGAGACTATCCTGCAATGTTGTTTTAAAATATTTCTTGTGATTCTGAAATCTGCAATCACTGTGTTAAGTTATTGAGTACTGTCTTGTTCTTTTATTATTTATTATTAAATATAGTTAAAACCTTTTAATTGTGGCTGGTTTGTTTACAGATATTTAAGCTCTTAGCGTACTTGCATATGAATTTGGTGACACTGTAAAGCCCACTCCAATAGCCTTGCTGTTGGTCACACTTACCATTTAGATAATAGTAACAATACACAGGAAGATTGGTCACCCTTTGGTAAGGGCCTTAAAGTAGCTGATAAGGGGTTCTTGTGGCAGTGCTAACTACCTTATGGTCTGGGCAGAAGGGAGCATAGCCCCTAAACCTGTGCCAGCCTTTCCCAGGTGTGTTTGTGTATAAATCAAATCTCAAAAAGAGTGTGTGTGTGTGTGTGTGTGTGTGTGTGTGTGTGTGTGTGTGTGTGTGTGTGTCAGCTACTTGGGCAGGGATACGAAGCTCTGGTTGGACAGAGAGAGTGCTAGGAGGACTTGGCTTGGAACCCTGGCTAAGGACTCAACTCTACAGCTGTGCCAGTGGGGAGTCTTATTGGGGATCTGGTGAAAGAGGGAGAAACCAGCCCCAGACTGACCTCTGTGTGCTCTTAAGGGAAATTGTACTTTACTGTGTGTGCACTTGTCATCCTCCCAGTGTGCACGTCCCTCACTGGTACTAGTGGTGAGGACTAAGGCTCCTTGATTACTGGGCCAGTTCAGGGGCATCACATATTAATTGTTTGGCAGTGGTGGGATAGCCACATCACATATTAACTGGCTTGTAGTGGTGTGGATACTGAATTCCTGTAGCCTGTGTACAGTGGCCACTGAAGGTGTTTGTACTCTTAATCAGCCAGGCATTGACCATTCAGAGTTCATATCACAATTGTTTTATTTTGTTTTTGTTAGCATAGTTAGTCAAGGAGAGCAGGCAAGCATGTAAGCAGAGTAGTAAGGGAAACTGACAAGAAGCCAGTTGGCCCAGATGTGCCAGGCTAAATGACTGGTGCATGCCAACCTGAGTAAAGCAGACATGATTGCAGCTTTAGTCACAGCTGCATCAGAGAATAGCAACCAAGAGGACAATCAGACTGGCCATGGAGATATACAAACTCTCAGAAAATGGACAGCTCAACCTTTCCACAGAGGACTTAAAAATTCATCTGTAGTTAAACATGACTTGAGGTGGAGGCCACGCGACTGGAAACAGAAGCAGCAGAAAGACTGAGGAAAATGAGATACTACTATGCCTGGAAGCTGAGGAGAAGGAGAGGCAGAGGCAACATGAAAAGGAGATGCTGACTCTTCACCAGTCATGGAGGTAATGGAGAAGGGAGTAACTGAACCCCAGAAGCAACAAAGGTCAGTAAATTTCTTCCACAATTTACAGAGTTGGATAATTTTGATAGTTTCATTCATATGTTTGAGAGGGTATGCAAACAGTATAATGTTGACCAGGGGCTCTGGGTACAGTTCCTGACCACCTTACTCCATGGTAAAGCTGTAACTGTTCTTTCCAAACTGTCTGACAATGATTGTTTAAATTATAATGCTGTAAAGAACTGTTTACTATCATATGTTAAGTTAACACCTGAAGCTTATAGGAAAAAGTTTTGTGAGCATAGACACAAGGTAGATGAAAGTGTGTGTGAATATGTTGCTGAGCTGAGCACTTACTTTCATAGGTGGGTGAGTGGATGTCAGGTCACCACATTTGAAGGGCTGGCAGACCTTTTGATGAGGGAGCAAGCCCTTAGCACTTTGCTTGAGGACATGAGAATCTGGTTAGCTGATAGGCAATGTACTACTGCAGATGAGTTGGGGAAAAGGAAGACCTATACCTAGCAAGGAGGGCATCACCACACAGGAAAGGGACACCCAGTGCTGCTCATGGGTCTAAGGGAACCCATGGTGGGCAGCCCAGACTTCACCAACAGAGCCCGCCAGAAGCAGAGGAAGCCACAAGTCCAGGTACATGTCCAGGACCAAGGGTTAAATGGTTTAAATGCAACCAGTGGGGACATGTAGTATATAAATGTCCACGGAGGCAAGGTGGGGAACAAAAGGTGGGAGAGCCAGTAAGTGGGAATGACAAAATGCCAATAGTAGGTTGTCTTGAGAGAACAAGGGTACCAAACTACCACAAGAGGTTATATCTCATCTTAGTGAATGGGAAAGAGGCCATGGCTAAGAGAGAGACAGCCTTTGACCTAACCACTGTGAAGCCTGAATTGGTTAAAGAGGAGCACTACTTGCTTGAGGAGTCTACTCCAGTCAGAGCTTTAGGAGGGGCCCCATTCCAAATACTTTTGGCTAGGATTCACCTTGACTGGGAAGATGGAAAAGGAAGCCAGCAAGTAGGTGTGTTTGAGGATATCCCTGCAGACGTCCTGATACGGAATGATTTTTATAATGCAGTACCGTGTGTTCATGCAGTTACACATATTCAGGCTTGGAAACAAGCATGTGGGTCTGGAAGCCTGGGGGAGACCCAGACAGACTGCATACTTGTAGCCAGGACTGGTGAGGTGGTTACTTCAGGGAGGGAGCTACCCTGTAGCAGTGAGACTGAAGGTGAACCACAGCTGCTTGTGGGTACTGATGTTCCCTTGGACAGAGTGACTGCAAGAGCAGAGGTGAGTAGTAGTACTCAGGCTGACAGGTACCGCTGTCAGAGGGTACCAGACGTCCTGTGGAAGGAGAGCTGGGAAAGGTTACAAAAAAAGAGCTGAGACAGGCTCAGCTCTCAGACCTTACATTACAAGGACTGAGGGAGGTAGCTAGTGAGGCACCTGATTCTCAATGGAAGGGGGAATCTGTGTACTGGGACAAAGGGTTACTGTATAGAGAGTGGACCCCTAAGGGAGGGCTAGAGGGTGAGAGATTACAGCAGTTGGTAGTGTCCAGAACCTACCATCTGGCAATTCTAGCCGTAGCCCATGATATTCCCTTTGCAGATCATATAGGCATAAAACACACAAAGAGACGTATTATGCAGAACTTTTATTGGCCTGGGATTTCCAGAGATGTAATAGGGTACTGCAGGACCTGTGAGCAGTGCCAAAAGGTAGGCAAGGCAGGAGACAAAAGTGAAAGCTGCTGCGATGCCTTTGCTTGTGTTGGAGGAGCCATTTCAGAGGGTAGCTATGGATATTGTGGGGCCTCAAAGTACCCCATGCTCCACAGGGAAAAAGTATATCCTAGTGGTAGTAAATTATGCTACCAGATACCCTGATGCAGTGGCTCTGTCCTCCACTGAGGCAGAAAAGGTGGCAAATGCTTTGTTAAAGGTTTTCAGCAGACTAGGTTTCCCAAAAGAAATACTGACTGGCAGAGGTGCCAATTTCATGTCAGACCTGCTGGCTTGTCTGTGGAGGTACTGTGGGGTGAAGGACCCAAAGACCACCCCCTACCATTCCCACACTAATGGTCTTGTTGGGAGGTTAAATTCTACACTCAAAACCATGCTACGGGTATTTGCAGACCAGTTTAAGAGGGACTGGGACAAATATTTCCCCCATCTGTGTTTGCTTACAGAGAGCTTCCCCAGAAATCCACATTTTTTTTCACCCTTTGAGTTGCTGTATGGGCATAGTGTGAGGGGACCTCTAGATCTAATTCAAGATGAGTGGGAGGGTGAGTGTGAATCCCACAAGGAGTCTGTTGTGGCGTATGTCCTAAACCTCAGGTCAAGAGACTCGGGGAACCTGGCAGAAGCCCAACAGCAGAAAAAGGTCTGGTATGACAGAAATGCTCAAGCTAGAGAGTATGCTGTAGGGCAGCAGATAATGGTTCTCATTCCTGTCAGACACAACAAGCTGTAGGCAGCTTGGGAGGGACCCTAGAAGGTGGTAAGGAAGGAAGGTCAGTGATGTTAACGATATGGTAGAACTACTAGGCAAGAGGCAGGGGCACAAACTGTACCATGTTAACATAATGAAACCTCAGCATGACAGGGAGGCCCTTGTGCTAAGTATTGGCAAAAGGAGGCAGGAAGAGTCTGAAGGGGATCTATGGCTACAGGAAGCCAGCCAGGAAAATCCCAAATTAAAATGGTGGAGCCTACGGATGCAGGTATATGATGGGACAGTGCAGCATGGTACTGGGGTCAGCAATAAGAAGGCAGCAGGAATCTCAAGACAGGGAATGGGGGGGTAAGGTATTCCCAGATAGGCTCAACCCTCTGAAGCAACGTTTCACAAAGGTCACTTGAGAAAACTAGCTTGAGCTCTTGTGGTGGTGGTGTGGGGGGGGGGGTGACAAACCGAAATGCTGCCAGCCCAGCTAGCTGGAATTTTGTAAATATATGTCACTTGAAAATATTAATATGATTTATATAGAATTGTGAGGCTGCCAGCCCAGCTATCTGAAATGTTGTAAATAATCATATGTCATTTGTGAATATTAACATGATCCATAGGCTTGTCTTATAAATGTAAGAGAACTATATGCTATGTGGATATTAAACTACTGGTGCAGAAGTGTGTGTTGAACTGTATGTTATGTACTGAGCTTCAAGAATGTAACCAGTGTACCCTATTGGAAAAGAATAGAAATGTATATAAACTAAGAGTTGGAACATACAGAGTTAACTTGCAAAACTCTAAGAAAATAAGTGGAAAAGAAAAGAGTTTTACGATGTGCTATAAAGTTAGTTAATACAGTAAGAAGACATGATGTCTACAGCTAGAGGTTTTCCTATCGTCTGTAAACAGGAATAATTACTAGGTTTCAAATGTAAAAGTGTTATGATTTCCAGTTCTAGGCAAACGTCTGACATAAGTATTTTTCACAGAGAAATGTTAGATTCTGTTGGTATCTGTTAGCCTGGGAACTGGAGACAGGTGAAAAGTAGTGATGTCATCCAGCTGACCCAGCAGTAATGTGTATTATTAATTTAGGAACTATCTCTCAGAGAGAGTGAGCATTTTGTATTTGTCTTTGGACTTGAAAACATCCATCTTCAGCACTTCTCATCTATATTTGCCTTGCTCTGTAAGCAAGATTCATATATAGTATTAGATAGGAATATAGTATAGATTAGTTTAGATGTTTTCTGCATTTATTTGAGACTGTCCTGCAATGTTGTTTTAAAATATTTCCTGTGATTCTGAACTCTGCAGTCACTGTGTTGAGTTATTGAGTATTGTCTTGTTCTTTTATTATTTATTATTAAATATATTTAAACCTTTTAATTGTGGCTTGTTTGTTTACAGATATGTAAGCTCTTAGAATACTTGCATATATATTTGGTGACACTGCATAGGCCACTCCAATAGCCTTGTTGTTGGTCACCCTTACCATTTGGATAATAGTAACATTACACAGTAAGACTGGTCACCCTTTGGGAAGGGCTTTAAAGTAGCTGTTAAAGGGTTCTGGTGGCAGTGCAAACTACCTTATGGTCTGTGCAGAAGGGGGCATAGCCAGTAAACATGTGCCAGCCTTTCTCAGGTGTGTGTTTATAAATCAAATCTCAAAGTGTTTGTGGGTGTCAGCTACTGGGGCAGGGACATGAAGCACTGGTTGGACAGAGAGAGTGCTGGGAGGACTTGGCTTGGAACCCTGGATAAGGACTCAGCTGTATTGCTGGGAGTCTCATTGGTCATCTGGAGAAAGAGACAGATACCAGCCCCAGACTGAGTGTGATCTCTGTGTGGTCTTAACGGAAATTGTACTTTACTGTGTGTGTACTTGCCATCCTCCTAATGTGCATGTCCCCCACTGGTGCTAGTGTTGAGGATTGAAGTTCCTTGATTACTGGGCCAGTGCAGGGGCATCACAGAACTCAAAATATGTTCAGATTAGAAGTAGATGTGACTCAACAACTAACAGTTAAGACAGGAGGTGATAAGATAAAAACACTGACGTGTAACCAAGCTACAGGAAAGTCACCAGATCAAACAAAACCAAAAAAGAGCAACAAACCAATAATACACAAAAAAGCAAATGCAAGCCAAAGGACTCCACAAAGAAAAAGTGATAAATCCACTTTATTTATGCAACAGTAAAAGTTTAGCATTTTCATCCCTGAAACAAACTAGGAACTTCATCAGACAAATAAAAAATGTTCCAATGTGTACTGACATCACAAACCACACCTATAAACTCAACTAAACCACACTCCTGGTTCATGACACACATATATATATATATATATATATATATATATATATATTTATACCTTGCTTAAGGGAAAATACCTGAATGAATGACTTGAGTATAAAATGTAGTATCCAAGATAACATATCAAACATTTTAAAATTGTAAACAAATATAAATACTAAATAGACACTTTTAAAATGCATATCTAATAGACATAAATAAGTAAATAAAAGACAAAAAGCATGTTTTTTCTGTTAAAGACCTCATGCAAAATACTTGTAAAATACTTATAAAAATCAAGAATTTACATAAAAGCAGCTTGTATATATGTAAATGTATATAAAAATCAGGTGTCATGTATTCAAGGCTTTTACTTTTAAAACACTTGAAATGGAAACAGCCTCATTCAACGTAGCAGTGGCCATGCACCCCCCCCCCCCCGTTGTTCACTGCTGCACTGTCCAACACTATAAATCTAAAACTGTGTCCACTATTTTCTTTAACATGTTTTGCCAAGGAATTAAACTCACATTCATCTCTGATGTCCCTCATATGTTCACCAATGTGGAGTTTCAACTTGCGTTCAGTTTTTCCTATACAGAAACACATGCGTTGGGAAGACTTAGCACAATAAACCACTTTTTCTGAGTTCATAGGTAGGTATTAGGCTACTGGCCCTAGGGCCTATACAAGCCTAGCCAAAAGGGTACCCTGGCTTTTGCCACCCAAGAAAGTTATTTTCCAGTGCCCTTGTCAAGCAGAACCCCAGAAGTGATCCCGGGGTGAATTTCCTATTACCCATCCAATCATCAAGATTTTTCTTGAACAGTGCTATTGAGGAGCTCTGCTTGACATAGATAGGTAATCTGTTCCAGAGTATGGGAAGTCTCTGGGACATGAATCCATCCCTCCAGCATGTTCTGTTTATTGTGGTGACAAGGTTTAGGTCCCTAGAGCATGTAGCTCGGATGGATTGGGATTTCTTTAAGTGGAGCATGTCCAAAAGCTCTGGGTTTGACACCTCCGAGTAGGCGATATACGACAGAGTAAAGCTGGCATTTTTTGAGTCAGTCTGCGTAGGGCATCTGTTTGAGGCCAGTAATCCTTCTTTGTGAGGTATTTCTGCGGCCTTTCCAGTTGTTGTAGATGTCTTGTGAGGTACATACCAAAAGGGGCATTGTACTCTATAATGGGTCTAATGAGTGATGAGCAGAGGGGAACAATGACCTCTTTTTTTCTGGATGAGAAACCTTTTGTGATGAGGTGTGCCACGTAAAAGGATTTCCTGACCACTGTGGCAATGTGATTATCAAAGGAGAGACTACTGTCCACCTGTGTCCCAAGGTCTCTTATCACACTTTCATTGCTAAGTAGACTACCGCCTATGTGGTAGTTCATGGGTACAGCATTTTTACCAAAGGGGATAACAATGCACTTTTTGGCACTGAGCTTGAGACCATGGCTTTGATACCAGGCTTCTGTCTCAGTGAAGCCTTTTTGTAGGATGTCCACATCGTTAGGAGTTTCGATTATGGCTCCTAGTTTGCAGACATCTGCGAATTTAGTTAGCCAAAGACCTTCTGTGTTAGCCTGTACTTCAGAGAAGTAAATACCAAACAGGAGAGGAACCAGGACTGAACCCTGTGGTACTCCACTTGTCACTGGTCTGAAGTCGGATTTGGAGTCTGCTACTTTCACAGTGTGGGTTCATTCAGTAAGCCAGTTGGCAACCCATCTTGTGACATAGGGATTTATACCTAGTTTAGTGAGTTTATCTATAATCCCAGAGTGCGGGATGGTGTCAAATGCCTTGGTGAGATCTAGATAGGCTGTTTCAACCACCTTACCCTCATCTATGGCTTTGGTGACTGCTTCAAAGAAGTCGATCAGGTTTAGGAGACATGATCTGCCTTTTACAAACCCGAACTGTGTGGGGTCCAGAGTTTGGAGATCTCCAATGTCTTTGTTTATGAGTTCCAAGATGATATGTTCCATGGCCTTGCAGGCCAGGCTTGTCAGGCTAATGGGATGGTAGTTCCCAGGGTCTGTTGTGCCCCCCCCCCCCTTTGTGGAGTGGGATAACCTTCACGGTGCGCCATTCAATGGGCACAAAGCCTGAGGTGAGGTTATGATTGAACATGGTACTTGGGTGGGGTGCCAGTTCATTCTGTAGTTCATGTAGAAGGCAGCCTGGGATGCTGTCAGGTCCCATGGATGCTGTGTTCTTGGCTTTGGAGAGTGAGGTTTTTACCTGTGCAGCCGTGATTACAGGAACTTTTCATTCTTCTGGTATAAAGATGGGCCCTTTAGGGAGTGAGAGGGGGGTAAAGTTAGCACTGAACCTATCTTCCAGGATGTTGGCAATATCAGTTGGTTCTGTATATTTAGTGTCATTCTGCTGTAACTCAGAGCAAATCGGAGTGTTGCCATTTAAAAAATGTACCCAGAATTTTGTAGCTCATCCCAGTAATATTAATTACATTCACTGGCAAAATATATGGGCAAAACTTGCACCTACCACACAAACATATATCCTGTTTTTTGGGATGTTTAGATTTTCAAAAAAGCATTTCAAATTCTTGCCCTTTTTATAAACACAGACTGGGTATTCACCTACATGTTTCATGATATACTTGTCTGTACTCAATAAACTACAGTTCTTACTATGTGTTTTTTTAATAAAGTGGCTGTCAATAGAGAATGTTGTGATGAATATGGCACTACTGTCAAACTTGGCTTTATTATTCTCTTTGCTTGTTACCACGTCCAAACATGTTGTGTCTATTGTTGATGGAGCATGACAGGATTCTGCCACCAATCCATCTAACAGTAGGCTCTGGTCAGTAGGTCCATCCCCCAATAATGCCCTAAAGTGTTCATTTTGTCTCTTTGTAATGACTTCCCTCATTACTTCTTGAATTAAATCTCTAGGGTGACCTCTCTTTAGGAACATATTTTCTATATTATTGCATTCTGAAAGAAAACTTTCCCACAATGTTACCATCCTCGCAGCTCTAACAAACTGCCCTTTCAAGACAGCTCTTTTTTGGGTGTGAGGATGGTTGCTGTCATAATGAAGAAAACTATTACAATATGTTTCCTTTCGATATATCTCCGTCAAGAACTTTTTGTGTGTATTGTCCTTAGAAATATGGACATCCAAAAAGGTATATTTGTTTCACTTTTGTTGCTAGTGAATTTTAGGAATGCAGTAGTTTGGTTGATGTATATTAAAAACTTGTCTAAAACATCTTTTTGGCTTTCCCACAAAATAAAAATATTGTGCAAGAAACGTAAATATACGAAACAATATTGAAACAGTGGGTGGCCTGTAAGGAAACGCCTTTCCCATTCTATCATCACAATGTTTGCGTACAAACCTCCACAGGCTGCACCCGTTTCTACTCCTTCTAACTGATGGTAATATTCACCATCAAACAAAATGAAATTGTTTTTTAATAAAATTTCTAAACGTGTTTTGCATACGTTAACATTATTCTGTGGGACCCCTCCCCTTTACTGACTAAGAAGTCACAAAACCATTCCACCCTGACTTTTAGACGTGTACATGTCCTTTACATCTATCACTATAAACACAAAGTTTTTCTTGTACCTTGCTTTGTTCATCCTTGTCAAAAAATTCCATGAATCCTTACAAACATTAGCTTCTTCTTGTACATATATTTTTAACTTTTGATCAAGGAATTTTGCTAGGGGGTATGTCATGGATCCATAAATATGTCCAGATTAGAAGTAGATGTGGCTCAACAACTAACAGTTAAGACAGGAGGTGATAACATAAAAACAGTGATGTGTAACCAATCTGCAGGAAAGTCACCACGAATAGATGGCATTCCAGTGAAGGTCTAGAAGCTAGTAGAGAAGAAAGTGATAAAGATCTGGAAGGCTTTGTTTAACAGCATTTTAAAAGGAGGGGGAAGCACCGACATCCTAGGAAAAAAGACAGTAAAGACCTCTCTGATCAGGCTTCAAACAGGCCCATTTCAATTTTAAACCATAATTATAAAGTGTTTATGTCTATAATGGCTAAAAGAATGGCAAAGATGATGCCAAAACTGATATATAGGGACCAATATGTTTTTGTGGAAGGGAGGCAAACATTTGACAACATTAATAGACCAATGATCATCCAGTGGGGAGCAGACTATAAGAAAATACCTCTGTTACTGGTGGGTCATGAGTCAGAGAAAGCATTCAGCACAGTAAGCTGGAATTTTATGAGTAGGGCAGTGGATGTATTTGCATTTCCTGATAAAATACAGAGGCTAATCAAAATAAAATATGAGGGATTATAGGCAAAAATCAAAGTGGGAGGGTTCCTCTCAGACAACTTGTA
Organism: Protopterus annectens; assembly: GCF_019279795.1. Taxonomy (NCBI): domain Eukaryota; kingdom Metazoa; phylum Chordata; order Ceratodontiformes; family Protopteridae; genus Protopterus; species Protopterus annectens. Next base: position 852,951,405 of record NC_056730.1, read on the forward strand.
TCTGAACAGAGGGACTAAGCAGGTGTGTCCTTTTTCCCATTTGTTATTTGCGTTATATTTACAACCACTGGCAAAGAAAATTAGGGACTTTGAAACTCAAGGATATAATGGGTATGATGTTCAAGAAAAGATGGCTTTATTTGCAGATGATATTTTGTCAATGGTGGAACCAGAAAAGAACATCTCAGTGTTGTGAAACATACGGAGACAGTTCCATTTTTTTTTCAAGATATAAAATTAATGAAGACAAAACAAAGGCTATAGCTATAAACTATGCACCTACATATGAATCAGATGTATATATATATATATATATATATGGGGACAGGATAAAATTAAGTATTTAGGATTATGGATTAAAAAAGATTCTGTTAAGGCAGTTAAAGATATGTGGGAAGAGACTAAACAAAAGATAATGCAAAAATGGAGAAAATGGAAGCTCATGCCTATGGATATGGATAGCAAGATACAAGCAGTAGAAAGGTTTTTAGTCCCTTTAATTTGATACACAAGTTAGACATATTTTTATCAACCAGAGGAGAAGCTATGGGTAAGTAATTAATAAAGAGCTGAAGGATTTTATCTGGGAGGGAAAGAGGGCAAGAGTCAAGTCGGATAAGTTGATCCTCCCAATACAAAAAGGAGGTTTAGGATTACCTGATTTGAGGGCTATTTTAGGGTGACAAAGTTTAGGCTCTTATACATAACACAAGCAGAAAACTACAATTCAAAGTGGAAAGGGAAGATGATGAATTATGAAGTTTGGGGGGGGGGGGGTAAATCAAGAAATAAGGAAAGAATGTGACTTTGGACAGAGATCCTTAAGGAGAATAACAAGAGTTATACAGAATATTAGATTCATAAAGTAGCAGAAAGTACACTAAGAACTAAGCCAACATGGGTATGTAGAAAGGAGAGTCTGTTGATAGGGATGACTGCAATTAGGGGTAGAGAGAATAGGCAAGATGAGGATTAGAATTTACTGGAGAGAGCTAGCAAAAGAACCGAGGTATTGGGGAAGGTAACAGAATAGGAAGAGGCCAAGAAGACATTTGGAATGCAGCCTAGTGATTACCTTTCGTATCAGGGATTGATATCAGAGTATAGAAAGGGAAAGGGGAATCCTAAATGAAAGACCTGTACTGGTTGAGTAGAAGCTGCTATTAAAAAGGGATAATTAGCAGAGTATATAGATTATTGCAAGATACCTATGGGAATCAAACAGAAGAGGTCAGAAAAGATTGGGAAGGGAGATTATATATGCAATTCACAAAGAAACAATGGGAGGACATTTTTATGACTCCCAAACATGCGACAACCTGAAGATTTAGGATTTTTGACTGGAAGTGTTTGTACAGATACTTTTATACCCCAAGCAGACTCCAAACAATTCTTTCTCAAGCAGATGGCAAATATTGGAGGTGGGGAAGAAAGTGGTACCTAGGAGCATATTGTGTTTAAAAAATGTTGTTGGGTGAGTTAGGGAAGAAATGGCTCCAAGACGTTCGCATAGCAGTACGGAGAGAAAGACATATCCAAGATGACTGGTGAAAAAGCATTCTACTGCCAGTGTACAAGAACAAAGGGGCATTCATAACTGTGGGCAAAACAAAAGTATCAAACTCCTTGTCGCCCTGCTTGAAAGCTTTGGAGAGAGTGATTGATAAATACACATAATAGTAGAAAGTAACACTGGAGATGAGCTGTTTGGATTTAGATCAGGATGCAGCACAACCAACCTGATGTTTGGAGTGAGACAGATAGTTGAAAAGAAACTAGAGATAAGAAAGAGATCAGCTGGGCATTCCTAGATTAGGCGAAAGCATATGACAATGTCCCATGGAAGCAGATTTCAGCAGTCCTATGATGGTTCAAAGTCTCAAAAAGATTATGAAATTACTGCAGGCTATGTGGAATAACAAGAAGTTATGTACTAACCATAATGTTCGATGTATGTAGTCCATCTCGCCTCACATTCTTACCCGTGGGTTCGGAGCTGAATATCGGCTCCGACTCGGCCAAACTTTTCTAGCTCGAAGTCTTCTATTGGCTAGGCTAAGCAGGTATCCCATGCTGCACTGCTCCATATCCCCAGATCTAGTTTGCTGCGAACACTCATTCATACCCCATGCATAACAACATCCAGGTAAAGAAGAATAAGCTAAAGGTGAAGGGAACTCTGTAAATAAAACCCTAACCTCCAGATCCTCCAGGAAGGGGGGAGGTGGGAGGGTAAGTAAGAATGTGAGGCGAGATGGAATACATACATCGAACGTTATGGTGAGTACATAACTTCTTGATGTTATGTAGTCCAATCTCGCCTACATTCTTACCTGTGGGACAGCGTCCCTAGCACCTACATCCTGGGAGGCTCACTGGAAGATACTCCTGAGTACTGTGGAACCAAAGGAAGACCTGCCCCTAGATACCACGTCTAACTTGTAATGAGTAACAAATGTGTGAGGAGAAGCCCAAGTAGATGCCGCACAAATATCATCCATAGACAGTCTGGCTTGACAGGCTTTAGATGTAGATACAACCCGAGTAGAGTGAGCCTTGACCGGACACGGTAGGTGTTTCCCTCCTGTGGAATAAGCGAAAGAGATGCAACTGGAAATCCATCTGGATAGGGTGACTTTGGAGATAGGGACCCAATTTTGGTTTCAGAAAAGGAGACAAAAAGTTGATTAGGTTTTCGGAGATCTTTAGTTTGGTGCAGATAGAAACGTAACTGTCTGTGTACATCCAATTGATGAAATTTAAATTCTGCCTTGTTTGAAAAATGGGGAAAAAACACTGGCAACTCAATAGATTGATTAAGATTAGATATGGATGCCACTTTAGGAAGAAAGGAAGGGTTTGGCCTAAGAGAAACCCTGTCCTTATGAAAGATCAAGTATGGAGGTTTGATAGAAAGAGCTTGAATTTCTGAAACTCGCCTGGCTGAAGTGATGGCTATTAAAAAGGCAGTTTTCCAGGTCAAGAATTTTAGGTCTCGGGAAGCTGCAGGCTTGAAGGGTGGTGAAGTAAGGGCTTGCAGGACAAAATTTAGATCCCAGGGCATGATAGGTTCTGAGACCGGAGGACGGAGTAATAGAGTGCCCTTCAGGAAGGCCTTACAGAGTCTGTGAGCCATCAGACTAGGCTCATTAGCAATTTGAAAGTTAGAAATCGCTGCCAATTGAACTCTAATGGTAGCTGACTGACGCTGAGCCCTGATGGAAAAGCATAGACAAAAACTCCAAGACTGAAGCAATTGGGGCTGTGTAAGGGTCAATTCCTTGGGTATGAGCCCAAATAGAAAACTGCAACTGTCCCGACATGTGTCAGTAAATCTGGTTGAGGGTTGGTCTCCCAACAATGAGAGAATCGATTGTAGTGTGACCATACGGAACTTGGACTTTTGTACATAGTTGTTCAGTTGGCTGAGATCTAATATGGGTCTTAGGTCCCCTGTTCATTTCAGCACCAAAAAGAATCTTGAGTAAGTCCCTAATCCGATCTGGTCTGAGGGGACATGCTGGATGGCTCCTTTTCCTAGCAGCTTTGAAACCTCTGAAGCTGCATGATCCCTCTAACTGGGTGGAACGTCCGGGATTTTTCTGACTGGAGGGGGGGTCTGACGAAAAGGGGATGACATAACCTCCGGAAATTATTCGTAATACCCATCGGTCCTGAGTGATGCTCTGCCAGGCTTCCGGGTATAACGATATTCGACCCCCGACTGGCTCCAGAAACGCACAGTCAGGCAACCCATCAGGAATGATGGTAGGGAGAGCCACGAAAGGAATCTTGGTCTCACAAATTGCGGGGGCCCCCTCTGCATCTAGGGCGGCGACTCCCTGAATAACCTCCCCCTCCTCTGCCTCTGCAGGGGGACTCACCTTGTGCACCAGGAAAAAACCTCTGTGATTTTTTGAACCACATCTTCCTGCCCTGCTGGGCCTTGGGGTAAGGCCTAGAGGGAAGGGAAAAACAGACCCCTACAGCAGACAGGGTCTTTCCCTCTTGCTCGCACCTGGTGAGGGTGTCTTTCACTTTGGTTCCGAACAAGGAAAAACCATCAAAGGGGGCGTCAGTGAAAGAAGACTTGAAGGCCTCCGCGAAATGACAAAGGCGCAGCCAGGCTTGTCTTCTAAGGGTGACTCCTGAGCTTGCTGCCCTACCCGCTCCCTCGGCTGCATATGAAATGAGCCGCATGGAGGAGTTAACGATGGAATTGAGGGTAGACACCTGGGTGTCAACCGTCTGGGCCACCGCCTCAGGCACGTTGACCGCAAGAGTATCTCCTAACTCCTTGAGGAGATCTCTCTGGAGCAGAGTAAAATGAGACAGGTAGTTCAGCGACCATAAGGTAAAGGTTGCTGATGAGAGGGTATGCTTCCCGTACCGGTCCATGGTCCTAGACTCCTTGTTAGGAGGATGGACGGAGGAAGAAGTCTCTGCTACTTCCTTCTGAGTGGCCGCCACCACCACCATAGCATCCACAGGGACTCCTTTGGACAGAAACTCCTTACCCAAGGGAGCAGAAAGAAATTTATTGGGTCTCCTGGGTATGGGTTCCACAGAATCAGGATTCTCCCACACCGTCCGACAGATTAAATCCAAGAGCTCGTCAAAGAGTGGGGACACCCAGGAGGCCAAGGGCTGAGCACCAAAGGCCTTAAGAAAGACCGACTCCTCCTCAGAGGGGGCTTTGGACGGCCAGTCACCTCTTTGTTTCAATATCTCCAGGATGTCGAAGAAAGAAACATTGTCAGAGGATGACTTGGGGGACCCCTCTGATTCCTCGAGGTCAGTATCTGAGGTGAGAGACTCATCCTGGGAGTCTATGTGCTTCCTCTTGCACGTTTTCTTTCTAGGGGGCTCCTCAGGCAAAAACTCTGAGGGGCCCTCAGAAACTTGGGGACCACTCGTGGGGGTATCCCTAGGCCTTGGGGCTCCGCTGTCTATAGATGGGTGGTGATCAGAGGCTCTCACTGGAGTGGTAGGGGACAGAATGACTGACCCGCATGATGTAGCTGAAGATCTGGCCAGCGCACTCCACATGGCTTCAAAGGCTGCCCCCCCCCCCCCCGAGTCTGAGGACCGGCCAGCTTCCGAGACCATGATAGGAATCGGGGTTCCACGAGCCGAGGCACCAAGTTTGAGACTAGGAACCAAAAGGTGTCTCGAGGTGTCCCCCTCGGGCCCGACTGAAGAATCCCACGTCCCGAACCTCGTGGACGGTGCCGACGGGGTCGGAGCTGAAGTCAGCACCGATAAGCTCGGAGGGGCCATCGGAGCTGACCTAGGAACATCATATGGAGTGGAGCATTCCGGCTCCGAAGACAGAGATGCGCTCGGAGGAGGAATAATCGAAAAAGGTATCGGGACCGGCTCCGGAGCCGACTGGGGCGGAGCCGAGAATAATTTAGCCAAAACCGGTGACTGAAGGAGCCTCTGCACAACCCTATCGACATCCACATGCAAAAGTGTCCTGGAGGATTTGGAGGACAGGGAGAGAGATCTGGATCTCCTCTCAGGTGACACTGGTCTAGTACTGGGCGATCGGCTCCGAAGAGGTTCCGATATAATTAGAGCCAACGCCAGTTCCATCAACACCGACACTTCTTGCAGCCCCGAGGACAGTGGAGCCGAGGAGGTCGAAGCTAGCTTCATCAGTTTCTCCGATGGCTCCGAGGAGAGTGAAGGAGCCGGAGATCTCTTTTTTGATTTAATGGACTTTGATTTTGAACTGGAAGTCGAATCTATGGCCTCTTCGAACGAGGGTTTCAAGAGTCCCTTAAGAATTAACTCATTCTTTCTTTCTTGGAGCACCCTGGGACTAAAAGCATGGCAGAAGCTGCAGGACTCCTGCTGGTGGATTGCTCCCAGATAATAAACACATACTGAATGTCCATCGGTGATGGACATCTTGTAGCCACACGACAAGCAAGTCACTGCCTGATGAAAAAAACAACTACAGTCTCACAAAAAAACAATAAGTGCAGGAACAAAAACTTTCCACAATAGCACACACAATCCTGAGAAGAACACACTCTAAGACGACTAGGGCTAAACCTCTAACTAAAACAGTTTTAGACCAACTCACCAACAAAACAAGGACAGACACTAAAACCTCTAACTCAAATGGTTTTAGATCCCAAAAGACAAAAACAGGGACAAGAAAGGGGACGGACTAGGTCCTCTAACTGAAACGGGCCTAGCCCGTTGGAACAGCTAGTGGGATACCACAAGACAATCACACTACAGACAATATCCAAAAACACCAAATAGAAATAGCTATTAAAATAGCTTTTTGTTTATAACAAATTCTCTCAAGAAGAAGAAGAAGAAAAAGGTACTTAGCCACAGCCAAGAGCGAGACCACGTCCGAGCTACACGAGCGGCAAACGAGATCTGGGGATATGGAGCAGTGCAGCATGGGATACCTGCTTAGCCCAGCCAATAGAAGAGTTCGAGCTAGAAAGGTTTGGCTGAGTCGGAGCCGATATTCGGCTCCGAACCCACAGGTAAGAATGTAGGCGAGATTGGACTACATAACATCCAAATTATATAAGTACATAGAGTGTTTGGAATCACAGAGGGATTCCCAGTAGGAGTAGGGTTGCCGCAGGATGCAGATGAGCCCACTGTTGTTCATACTGTTGATGGATTACATCAGTAAACACGTCGGAGGACAGACAACAAAGTTGCAGGATGCAGATAATGTGGCATTACTGGCAGACTCTGAGCAAGAACATCAGCAAAGGCTGGGGGAATGGAATGCAAAACTAAAGGCACATGGAATGAAACAGAATACAGATAAGAGAGCTATAGTGGCAGCAAAAGGAGGAATCAGAAGAATACACAACAGAAAATAGTGGAACAGATTAAAACAGTTTCAACTATCTGGAAGGGTTGGTTGATGTGAAAGTCTGAATAAGGATGTCAAAGCTAGAATCAGAGGGGCTGTGGCCAACTGGCACAGAGTGTTAGGAGTAGTGTATGACAGCAGACTGACAAAAAAGTAAGGTATACAAAACATTGGTGCATCCAGTACTTCTGTATGGTTCATAAGGAAGTACTAGGCTAACTGCTTTAGTAGGATATTTTAAGCCTACACAATTTCCCTTCAGAGGTGAGAATCAAACCCTGTACTTTATGTCTGTGAGGTAAACACCTACACCATTATGCTAACCCATTATGTTTATGGTAGACAAATATGGGTAGTGAAGGTAGAGCAGTTGAGGAAGCTAAAGGTGATGGAAGGGAAGTGTCTGAGATGGGTGGTAGATGCACTCTGTAGGACAGATGAAGAAAGGACATCAGAGCAGTAACCCATGTAGTTGCAAATGCAGAGAATGTCAAAGAGAACAGCAGGAAAGCAGGAAACAACCTGCTGAAGATGATATGGAACAGACAGGAAGAAAGCAAAAGGAAATGAAGGCATCCAGCAAAGTGATGAATAGACTGTGAGAGAGAAGATCTCTGAGTCAGACACATGGGAAGAACTAATTTAGTTGTCAAGCTGCAGTAATAATGATGATTATAGCAGTTACAAGGCGAGCCTTGAGGCCATTCATACCTTGCCAGCACCGATACCCTTTGGCCTTGTCTCCCCTTTTCACAGAGGGCCAAACCCATCATAAAAGGAGTGAATTTATGAATCCTCACTCAGTTGTCCAGCTTCTTTTCAAAGGCAGACACAGTGTGTCATACTGCTTAACTTGGAAAGGAAGTTTGCCCCTGAGGAGGAGTAGGAGTTGCTTGGCAAACCTATCCCTCTACCTTGTCTTAGCTGTTGGAGTACATTTAAACTGCTGAACTTAGTGGTAGCTGGACTGTTTAATTAACGGAGATATGAGAGTTCTTGGACTACTGAATCCCTTGTAGATCTATAAGGCAGAGATTACCACAAAGGAATCTATAAGAAGCTGTGTAGTGATAACACAACTGTTTGCTGCACCCAAGTACCACATCAGTAGTTTTCTTCAAGATCATCTCCAAAATATAAAAAGTATGGTATCCAAAGAATACCTTCCCATATATGCACTGAAGTGTGTGTGTAAAAGAAAGGTATGCAAGCAAGTCTGTGTCACAATTGTCTGCACATGCAAGATCATCTGGACAACACAGTTGCATCCTACACTTTTAAAAACATGCATGATTATTAAGCACATATAAAGAGACACTATTACACTTAACCAACTTAAAGTTATCAGTAATATAGTGTCATTACTAAGTTAATGAAACATAACACAGCAAGCAGTGTTTAATGTAGATAGTCATGACTTTGACTATTACCAACTCGTTATGTGCTTGAGACATGGATGACAAGAAATTCACCATAAGAGTGAAGCAAAGTGAAGCACCAACGATGAATTCATCCATGTCAAGAACACATATTATGCAGTCATGATTGCACTGACTGGATCACAATTCTTTGTAGCATATAATCTTATATTTTTTTTAAAAGCATGAGGTGTTTTGCAGTTTTGAAACACATAGTATACTTAGCACAGCAACACAAACAGCAGGCAGAACATGACCGTCTGATGAATGAATAACTTTTAAAGCTTTCAGACCCTTCAATCTGCTACACTTTTTTTTGTGTGTGACAGCAAAACAATGACAACATTTAAAAGCTGTGAAATGCTTTGGACACTGTTCTATGGAGGCTGCTGTTAGTACAGCTTAACAGCACCAAAGGGTGTTTACCATTCTAATATCAGATAAGTGGTTAACAAAGTTGTTTTTTTCAGTAATATGGAGTGTAATCGTAATGGACATAATGAGACTTAAATTATTCCACTCTGCTTTCAAAATGGGCTCTTCATGCAGAAGCACAAAGTGGATGTGCATTAATTACGAATAATGAACAGTCATATTTCACTACATAATTATGGTTCACAGACAACCTCATTTTTGGGGGTAGGGTGAAACACAAAATTCTACTTGTCAGAAGAAAACACAACTAGGACAAGAGTCGGCTGCAAGTTGAAAACAAATCTGATAAGCATTGTCCACTTACAGATAAAAATATAATATGCTTTCTTAAGATCTGTATAATAGGCTAACTGCTACTGGGAACTCAGATGCATTTGTATGATGAATGACAACCAGCAGCCACACACACATCCGCACATCACTGGATGTCCATGTTCACAACCATTATGAAACTTCAAGTCTCACCACTTTCTCAAAAAAGGAAATGGTAACCAAGGGCAAGGATCTATTAATGAAACTGACCTACAAATTCTGGTGTTCCAAAGATGTTTTTAAACTCATTCCCAAAATCAATCTGATGAGCCAGTCCAAAGTCAATGAGTTTGATCCGTGGATTTTGGACATTTCTATCCAGCAGCATTATGTTTTCGGGCTACAAAAAAAAACAAAAACAGAGAAGAATTATATCAACCACTGTAAGGTATAAAAGCAAATTCATGATTCTGCATTTGTTTTACTTTGTCAACAGTGTTCTCAATGTCTCTCACCTCTAACGTTAAATTATTTCCTTCACAAATAGCAAAGGTTGGAAATGCTGCAACGACAACAGAAAAAGCAAATGATCTTCAGAAAAGATATGGAATTAATTTATTATGTATGCTACTGGATTACTAGTCCAACTAGACAGTACCCATTTTAAGTGGTAAACCAAGGGGAAGTACACAACAGGACACATTAAAATTACACCACATAGTATAACATGTATACAGCAGGGCACACAGTAACAGCAATTACAAACAGATAATATACATGAAGTTAAAAATTCACTATCACGTAAATTAAGGTACAAAATATAAATACCAAAAGAATACTTTAAAAGCTATGAAGACATTATCTCATAAACATTTTACTTGTTAACTACAGTGACATAAAGTAGACATCTGAAAACATGTTGTCAGTTTAATTCATATATAGAACTGCACAGCTAATTCCACTGCAGACATGATAAAATCCTTCATGTTCCAAGTTACAGAGGTAACCTGATCAGCACCCAAATGAAAAGAACATGTGTAATGAACTAGGCCAGTGATTACATACTCCTTAATCGGGTGGCCATACAGTTGGTCACAGGACTGGTAGGCCTACAAAGCTGTATAAACTGTATCAACAGAACAAAAATCAAAACTATAATAGCAGCATGCCCTTGCCAGGCAAGAAAGAAGTGCTGAAGCTGACCGACAGGTATAAGCATCAATAGGTTAGCCAAGAACACCCCAAGTGTACCCTAGGATGCAAGTTCTTATTTAGGATGACAAACTACTCAGCAGAATAAACAGTAATGATAAGGTATGATCTCCAGAAACAGACAGTGTACTGTTGGAAGGCACAACATCAAATGAAGTGGGAACTACACTCTAGAAGGCGTACAAGTGGTGTACATTTGCTCTGCACTACACCCCTGAATATCAGTCTCACTGCAAGCCAAAATGTTTCCATGGATCCGTTCTCTAAACTTTTTCCAAGTTCAGTTATGCTTCCACTAGAAGTCTGAACCCTAATTTTGTGTTCTACTCTTGAAGTAAGATAACAGGAAAGTATTCTGTCTCTGGGTGTGCAGTTGGTCCCAACAGTATGAAGCTACTCCACCAGTACTGAGCTTAGGTTCACAGGTGTGTGTGTGTGTGTGTGTGTGTGTGTGTGTGTGTGTGTGCGCACGCGTACGTGTTTGGGGGGGGGGTCAGAGCATTACAAGGTATGCTCTGAAAAAGGACCTTAGCCTGATCCATGTTGAAGTTCATGAGAAATTTTGAGGCAGAAACATTTCAACCTGCTTTTTTAGCTGTACACAGCTCAAACATATGACAGAATGACGATGAAAAAGAGTTGCTATCCATACAGCAAATAAAGCAGAGTCTAGAGGCAACTGGTCCATCAAAATGAAAACTTGCAATTCTGGTCAATCCCCATCTGTTTATAAATCATGCATCTCTCTGCATGGTGCACACCAAATAAATGACTTGGATGCTACACACAAATGAAGGGATTCAGTTCAGCAGTGCCATGAGTACTCTCTATTAATATAAGCAAAACGAAAGTTCTGTTCTTATAATGCTAGATCCTTTCATTCAAGTCCATCCAATACAACCTGTAAGCCCTTGAGCCACTTGTCGGATCCAACTCAGCAGTATTAGTGTACTAGCCTCGAGCTTCTTTATGATTTTCCCTCCCATCATGCACTAGTTCCTAGCGCTACCACATATCAAAGTTACTACCCTGCCAAGACATGTACACACATGTGTGTGTGCATGTGTATCTACACAATCAGAAAGGAAAGGTCAAAATCCTTCAGGTCATACAAGTACAAGAAAACAAGGAGACCGATAGGGGGAGGGTTGCTGTATCACAGGCACATGAATGGAAGGATATATCATTATGGTAAGTACATAAACTTTGTATCATATTCATTCAGTCCATATGATCCAACCTGTTGATCAGAATACCAAACTGCTTGAACTCTGGGTTGGCATCATGACAGGAAATCCTTGAGAACAGAGGCACCAAAGTATGATCAAAGTCCTAGAAATGGAATCAGACTTCTAATGCTTGACAAACATGCACATGATGGATCAAGTGGCAACTGCACAGATTTCATCTAATGAAAGACACCTAAAAAATGCAAGAGAAATTGCCACTGCCCTGGCAGAACAAGACTTAGGTTTATCCAGTAAAGACTGGTTATGCAAGGCTTAGAAGAATGCAATGCTATCTGAAAGCCATGTAGAAAGCAGTGTTTTGGAAACTTCACCAAGCAAGCCTAAAACACCTTTTTTGTATTCTTCCAGTTCATACCCATACCTCCTTATGGCATCCAAAACTTTCTTGAGTCTATCTTCATTAACTAATTGACTTACCTGTTCATTATAGGCAGTATTAGAAAGAAAAGGAGTTATTGACAAAATGACACTAAGAATGTTCCAGCAGGATGAGGAGAAATTAATTTGTTTGCACTTACTATTCATATTTGTGTTCATATTTTCATAACTGAGAAACCTACATTGTATTAAGGTGCATGGTATGAAACATTAATGTAGGAGACAGGACAATTCACTGTCCATGCCAGTTTATATTACACTATACAGGAAATATTGCTTGTTGCTTGCTAGTAATTATGAAAATAAGCAATACTTCCACATGTACGTAATACTTCAAAAAACAACTGACTTATGAATTGTTGTATGACATCAGGTGAAACATTAGGTGTTGCAGAAAACGCTCTTTGATATTTGCACATCTTAAGAGATATCCAGTATTATTTACATTGGGCCGGATTCACGATGGCTTGCACGGAGTCTAAGAGTAGTGTAAGACTCCATCCAGCCATCATGTCCGACGAGCGATCCACGAACAGCCTGCAGGGGCGTGTAAGAGAGCTCCTAAAACGGCTCTTACACGGACAGGGCTTGGATATGCAAATTATCTCACTTGCAGCCGAAAGGCATGCAAATGAGGTCATTTTACGATCCAGGAAGCACAAACCTGTCCGTGTAAGAGCCGTGTTATCTGCAGAAATGTACTCAGTTGACAACTGAGTACCGTTCTGCAAATAGTACAATGGAGCCTTGTCAGCTCCAAATAAAGGTTGCATATGTTCCAGGAAGCATGCCAATGGCCAAATATGTGGCCAATGGCCAAATATGTGGCCACTGGCAACGTACCTCCATGCAAAATTAAAATTAATTTTTTTTTACGTAGCGCAGCGCAAATGGGCTGCGCTAAAAAAAAAAAATCAACAGAAAAATATTTAAAACCCATAAACGTGGGTTTTATGCAAACCATTAATATACAATGTAAGGGAATAGCAGGCTGAAAACAACATGGCCACCGAGTAGGGTTGCTAAGGGGGGAAGCTCAGTGTAAGACATGTAACTAAGCATTAGTAGGCAATCCTATGTAAATGAGTGTTAGGATAGTGAATCGCACTTTTACATAGCATATGAGCACATTCCCTGGAGTGTAGGAGTAGGATAAGGGGGAGTAACAGAGTAGGAGACAGGTGACATCACAGGGGGGTATGTATGAAAGAAATGGAGCACATTGGAGCAGAGTGGGATGTGAAAGCTGTCAGTTAGACATCATGGAAAGAGGTGTATCAACAGGTAGACATGGGAAAGCCAAGAAATGGAAGGTGTACACTATGGATAACACCAAAGTTTCTTGACGAGCGTGCATGCGCGTGTGTGCGCGTTGGGAAGCCCGAGTAAGACGGAGTGTGCGCGTGTAAGCATGAGTGCGCGTGTTTACGCCAGAGAAAGCATGTAGAAGCCTGTTTAAAGACCAGTAAGCGCATTTGCACTGGTGTGCCTGGGTTTTAACCCGAATAAGCAAGTTGTAGTCCATCTAAGCATGGGTGCACGCGTGTTAGCTGCTGTGCTCGTGTTTTCCCTTGTATGCGTGTCGCTCCCCCCTGAGGAAACAGAGAGGAAAAAGGAAGCACAACAAATTGTAGGAAGCTACCAGGTACTAGCATAGCTAGCAGGTGAAAACAATCAGAATCAGGCAATTACACAGGCAGAACAGTAGCCCAGCCCAGCACTGAAAACTCTGCAAACAACAGTGCAGTATGTTTCTCTCAACAGACACTGCAACACTGGAGTAAGCTACTAGAAGTGAAAACTGAAAAAGCTTCACTCAGACAAAAAATGCTAGGGGCTGCCATAGCTGTTATAAGGCGACATATGCAACATGCTGAGGGTGGTGACAATGCAAATGCTGCCGGACAACCCACAGTGAGGAGACAGAGAAGAGTGTACAGACCCAGGGTCACCTACCAGAGGTTACATGAGCTGGAGATAGTGGAGCGCTACAGAGTGGACAGAGACCTCCTGCAGCAAACTGTTGAGCTGTGCAGGCCACGCCTCACACACAGAACCAACAGAGGGGAACCCATCCCAGTGGAAACCAATGTATGTGTTGGCCTAAGAATACTAGCAACAGGTACCTTCCAGAGACCAACTGGTGATATGCTGGGGATATCACAGGCATCAGCATCCAGGGTACTGCACCAGTTCCTGGATGCCATGTCAGCACGTCAGTGATCATGTATATTTCCCCAATTCCCATGAGGTATTGGCCAGCAATATGCGTCTCTTCCAGCAAATAGCGGAATACCCTGAGGTAGTGGGTGCAATAGACTGCACGCATATACGCATCAAAGCACCAGCCGGTGAGCGGGGTAGGGCCTACATTAACTGCAAAGGCTTCCCCTCCATCAACTGCCAGGTTGTGTGTGATGCCCAGGGCATAATAATGAATGTGTGCGCTGGCTGCCCTGGAAGCTACCATGGTTCCTATATCTGGCATCTGACGCAGCTGCACCAGACATTTGCCAATGGGGACATCCCACATGGTCACCTACTGGGGGATGCTGGCTATGCACTGGAGCCGTGGCTGATGACACCCATCAGAAATGCACACACACCTGAACAGGAACGCCATAATGAGGCACATGCACAAACACGCAATGTAATAGAGCGTGTGTTTGGGCTGCTCAAGTCACGGTTCCGGTGCTTGGACACATCTGGTGGAGCCTTGCAGTACTCACCAACTACAACAGCTGCAGCAGGACCAGCATAGGCCCAGCCCAAACAGCCCCCCACCATTGCCAAGGCCATCACAGGCAGAGCGTGACTCGGAGGAGGAACAACCTGAGCCTGCCCCAGTAGGCAGAAGGAGGTGTGCCCAGTATGCCTTGGCAAAGAAGTAACGCATAGCACATACACTGGCTCAGTAGGAACTCTGGAAATGATACTTCTCTCTGACTCATACATATAGTAAAAGGGATGCCTAAGTTGACACAACCTGCTTTCAAACATGTACAGGGAGTGTAGTATGTGCATCCAACACAGGCAGCCCTGCAGCACCACCTGAGGCATGATTGCCATGTGTTAAGCAATGTAACACCATGTAGTGTATCCAAACTTGATGACCCTGAGTAACATCCTACCCTCACCAAGCACGATGCCACAATATGAAGACAAGATGATCAATTACAACAATTGGCTTAAGTATTGTTGTTAGTCAAAGGGGATCCAATGCCTGTCAGCCTGGGATGACATGCTAAGCAAGACATGATGCTCTGCTAGGGATGGCTTGCACCTATCACCCCTGGCCTTTTGGATACTGGCAAAGGCTGTTGTCACCCCCATAGTGCCTTGAATAGGTAAGGCTCAAAACACAAACCCACCTCCATAGTTATCCCAAGGGATACAAAACTAGAAGTAATGCTACCCAATGCCAGAAGTCTAAACTGCAAGATGCATGCAGTCCAAACTCTCCTCAGCATGGAGAATGTTGATATCTATGCAGTAACAGAAACCTGGTTCAAGGCTCACAAGAGCACCCTAGCACTACCAGGTTACACCTCATACCATGCTTTACAGCCCCAAAACATGGAACAAACTACAAAAGGAGGATATCAATAATTGTCAAGGATACCCACACCCCCAGGTTGGTGCCACAGCATGAAGCAGCACAGACTATCCACGTGCAAGTAACATCCCAGTTCGTAGCCTGCTACACACCACCCTCCTAAATCCAGGAACCCCACTTGGCCTACTTGAGAACACATGAAAATATGAAGGTCTCTCCAAACAACATTATATTGGGCGACTGCAACTACCCAAACATAGACTGTGAGCATTATTCTAGCTCCAACACCCTAGGCCAAAAGTTCCTAGAATTCATAAACCGAAATGCTATGAAACAACTTGTCACCACTCCCACAAGAGGGATAACATACTGGACCTGATAATCACCAACATGGAGACTCTATGGCCAAGACGAGAAGTGTATCCCTCACTGGTAAGATCAGACCATACAGTAATCTCACTGGATATTCACATCCTGCCCCAGTCCCTGGCCAGAAAACCACAGTGAAAAACATGTGTAAAGCAAATTATGCACTCCTCCAAACTGAGGTGGAATCCATTAAAGCCCTTGTGCCTGTGGAGAATATGGCCCAGACCTCAGAACCCTTTATAAATGCATGCTATGAACACCTTCAGGAATGCATGGATTATGCAATCCCAAATAAAACCAAGACCCAATCCTCCAAAGGCAGGCATCCTGTCTGGTGGACCCCAGCCATCAACAAACCATGCAAGAGAAGTAGGAAACTACTACATGATAGAGCAAAACCCAAAAAGGGAAGGCATCACTGATCAGTATTATGACAAAAAACTATGGCCACACATAAAATCCTCTAAGGCCAGCTACGAGATAAAAATTGTACAGGACACTAAGGATAATCACAAGGCTTTCTTTACTGATGGTAGGATCCTGGGTGGGAATTCCCAGATATGCTCAGAATTAGTCCAAAATGACAAACAATATACCAAACCCACAGACACTGCCAACATCCGACCTGACAGGTTCAGTGCAAACCCCCCCCCCCCCCACCAAAAGGCCGAACATCTATCCCAGCAGAGTGCTGGCCCCCTGACATTGCAGATGCTCAGGTAACAGCCAGCATCTCCAAAGCAAAATACACAGCATCAATGGGACCAGATGGTGTCCCGGGCTGCGTCCTACATGAAGTCCAAGAAGAATTGCACACCAAATAAAACTACTACTCAGTCAGCCTTACCACAGGATATGTACCCAAAGAGCAGTGTACAGCAACAGTGGTCCCTCTCCACAAAGGTGGTGCCTGAATGGATACTGCAAACTATCACCCCAGAATCCTGACTAGCTTGGTCTGCAACGCTGTGGAAAGGATAATCATGGACTTCAGAAATAAAGATATTGGGGACCTACAGACACTGGACCCTACCCAGTGTGGCTTACTTAAGGGCAGATCCTGCCCCTTAAACCTGGTTGAGTCATTTGAAACAGTCACCAAGGCCATTGATGAGAGGAAGGTGGTCCACACAGCCTACCTGGACCTTGCAAAAGCCTTCCATACAATACCCCACTTGGTCATTATAGATAAGCTCACCAGCTTAAATATAAACCCCTGTGTCACTAGATGGGTTGCAAACCGGCTCAAGGACAGAACTGACATGGTCAGAAATGCTGGAGCCATGTCAGAGTCCAAACCAGTTACAACTGGCATCCCACAAGGCTCGGTCCTGGGACCCCCCTTGTTTGGTATATATTTCTCGGAGGTACAGGCCAACATGGAAGGACTGTGTCTGAACAAGTTTGCACATGACTACAAACTGGGTGCCATATCTGACCCTCCAGCTGACACAAGCATCCTACAAAAGGGCCTCATAGAAACAGACAACTGGTGCCAGAGCCATGTCATCAAGCTAAATGCAAAAAAGTGTATAGTCATCCCCTTTGGAAAAACAGTAAGTGCCCACCAATTACCACATAGGTGGTAACCCATTAAGTACAGAAGAAGTAATAAGAGACCTGGAGACACAATTTGATAGAAATCTCGCATTTGACAACCATGTGGCCGTAGTGGTTATAATAACATTTCATATACCCACCTAATCATGAAGGTATTCACATCTAGATCAGGAGAGGTCATCCTGCCTCTTCAGTCATCTTTCATCAGGCTCACAATTGAGTACAATGCCCCTTGTGGGATGTACCTTAGCAGACACCTCCAGCAACTGGAAAGACCCCAAAAGTACCTCACCAGGAGGATCAAAGGGCTATTGGCAAAGGCTCTTGCTACCCCCATAGTGCCTTTTTTAGGCAAGGCACAAAAGACAAACCCACCTCCATAGGTATCACAAGAGATAAGAAACTAAGAGTAATGCTACTCAACGCCAGAAGTCTAAACCACAAGATGCATGCACTCGAAACTCTCCTTAGCATGGAGAACATCGATATCTGTGCAGTAACAGAAACCTGGTTCAAGGCTCCGAGAGCACACCAGCACTACCAGATTATACCTCTTACCATGCTTTTCGGCCCCAAAACTTGGACCAAACCACAAAAGGAGGGGGAGCATCAATAGTCGTCAAAGATACCCACACCTCCAGGCTGGTGGCACAGCACGAAGCATCAGAGACTATCCATGTGCAACTAACAGCGGGTTAAACTGCCTTCCAGTTTATAGCCTGCTACAGACCACCCTCCCAAACCCAGGAAACCCACTCGGCCTTCCTGAGAACACTGGAAAATATGAAGGTCTCTCCAAACACCATTATATTGGGTGACTCCAACTACCCCAAACATAGACTGGGAGCATTACTCTAGCTCCAACACCCTAGCCCAAAGGTTCCTAGAATTTATAAACTCAAATGCTATGGAACAACTTGTTACCACTCCCACAACAGGGGAAAACATACTGGACCTGATCATCACCAACATGGGGACTCTATGCTCCAGACCAGAAGTGTATCCCTCACTGGTAAGATCAGACCATAAACTAATCTCACTGGATATTCACATCCCGACCCCATCCCCTGCCCTGAAAACCACAGTGAAAAACTTCTCTAAAGCAAATTTCACACTCCTCAAAACCGAAGTGGAATCCTTTAAAGCCCCCGGGCCTGTGGAAAATATGGCCCAGACTGCAGAATCCTTTATAAACACATTCTATGAACACCTTCAGGAATGCATGGATCATGCAATCCCAAATCAAACCAAGACCCAATCCTCCAAAGGCAGACGTCCTGTCTGGTGGACCCCAGCCATAAACAAACTATACAATACAAGGAGGAAGCTACTACATGATAGAGCAAAATCCCAAAAAGGGAAGGCATGTCTGATCAGTATTAGCAAAAAACTACAGGCACTCATAACATTGTCTAAGGCCAGCTTTGAGAAGAAAATTGCACAGGACACTAAGGATAATCACAAGGCTTTCTTTAGTTATGTTAGGAACCTGGGTGGGAATTCCCAGATATGCTCAGAATTAGTCCAAAATGACAAAAAATACACCGAACCCACAGACATTGCCAACATCCTAGCTGACAGGTTCAGCGCAAACGTCCCCCCCCCTCCCCACCAAAAGGGCAAATATCTATCCCAGCAGAGTGCTGCCCCCCCTGACATTTCAGATGCTCAGGTAAGAGCTGCCCTCTACAAAGCAAAAAACACAGCATCAATGGGACCAGACGGTGTCCCAGGCTGTGTCCTACATGAACTCCAAGAAGAGCTAAACCCAAACATAAAACTACTGTTCAATCTCAGCCTTACTACAGGATATGTACCCAAAGAGTGGCGTACAGCAACAGTGGTCCCTCTCCACAAAGGTGTTGCCTCAATGGATCCTGGAAACTATTACCCCATAAGCCTGCCTAGCTTGGTCTGCAAAGCTATGGAAAGGATCATCATGGACCTCATAAATAAAGATATTGGAGACCTACAGACACTGGACCCTACCCAGTTCGGTTTTGTTTGGGGCAGATCCTGCCTCTTAAACCTGGTTGATTTCTTTGAAACAGTCACCAAGGCCACTGACGAGGGGAAGGTGGTCCACACAGCCTACCTGGACCTCGCAAAAGCCTTCGATACAATACCCCACTCGGGCATTATAGATAAGCTCACCAGCTTAAATATAAACCCCTATGTCACTAGATGGGTTGCAAACTGGCTCAAGGACAGAACCCACATGGTTAGAATTGCTGGAGCCATGTTGGACTCCAAACCAGTTACAAGTGGCATCCCACAAGGCTCAGTCCTGGGACCTCTCTTGTTCGGTATATATTTCTCGGAGGTACAGGCCAACATGGAAGGACTGTGGCTGACCAAGTTCGCAGATGACTGCAAACTGGGTGCCATAATCGACTCTCCAGCCGACACAAGCATCTTCCAAAGGGCCTCATAGAAATAGAAAACTGGTGCCACAGCCATGGCCTCAAGCTAAACGCCAAGTGTATAGTCATCCCCTTTGGCAAAAACAAAGTGCCCACAAATTACCACATAGGTGATAATCCATTAAGTACAGAAGTAATTAGGGACCTGGGGACCCAAGTTGATAGCAATCTCTCATTTGATAACCACGTGGCCAAAGTGGTTAGAAAAACATTTTATATAGCCCACCTAATCATGAAGGGATTCACATCTAGATCAGGGGAGGTCATTGTGCCTCTTTACTCATCCCTCATCAGGCCCATAATTGAGTACAATGCCCCTTTTGGGATGTATCTTACCAGACACCTGCAGCAACTGTAAAGACCCCAAAAGTACCTCACCAAGAGGATCAAAGGGCTCAAACAGATGCCATATGCTGCCCGGTTAAAGAAACTCCAGCTATACTCAGTGGCATACCGCCTGCTCAGAGGCGATCTGTGCCTGATGTATAAAGCCATGTCCAACCCGGAATTAATGGACATGCTGCACCTCAGAAAATCCAAATCCCATCGAGCTACGCGCTCGAGAGACTTGAACCTCAGCACTGAAATAAATAGGACATGCTGGAGGGACAGATTCATAACCCAGAGGCTCTCTTCACTCTGGAATAAAATCCCAGTCCAGGTTAGGCAGAGTCCCACATTGACTCTCCTCAAGAGGAATCTTGATGAGTGGATGGGAGATTGTAGGTTTACCCTGCGTATCACTTTTATGTCACAGTTAGACAGAGGCACAGTATACTAACCATGAAAAATGTCATGGCAAACACCAGTTAAAATGTGTGTTGAAGGACAAACACACTCTGACTAGAATTAGAAATGCCCTAGGGCACATAGCCTAGTGTTTGTCAATGTCCACCCAAGTTGCGGAATACACTAGTAATGTTGGACAAGCCTGGTTTAAGTAGGCCATAGCTGAACAAAATGCAGCATGGTCATACTTTAGTCTGGTGTGCTCAGTATGAATATTTAAAGCAGTGATGGGACTCATACCCAGGATACTGTGCACCAGAGTGAAAGGACTGAACCACTACACTATGACAATATTACAGTGTTTGGTCAGTATGAAAGAATGTTGACAAGTGTATGCAAACTGTCCCACGGAAACCCTGCAGGCACAGCATAATCCCGGTTGGGTTCAGACACAAAGCAGTTGGGCAGTAAGAACACAACATGACTTCCAACACACACACTATAAATGTCAACTATTGTTCAAGTTCACACACAACCACAAATGTAGTGGACCTCAGATCTCAACATATGGAAAGGTCACACTGGGCATGCTCACACACTTTGATAAATGAGACATATGTCAGGCAACAAACCATGGAAAGCCTGAACTGGGCATGCTCACACACACGGGCCATGTCTCAGTATAGCAGTTGGCCACACATATCTGGCATTTGTATGTGTTAAGCCAGGAACCTCCCACAATACAGTAATCTGCCCAGTGCACACAGTTAAATGACAATAGAGACATAAGTAATATGCTGGAACCCTGTCAAGATTAAAAATCTTCCACAGATACACAAGTTGTTCATAGAAACAGGGAAAGCTACGGCAATAAAGACCTGCAAACAGTTTATCAGCAACAAATATTGTGCATCCCCAACATAAACATATGGGTGCAGAGGTCGATATTAGGCTGTTTGCCCTAGGGAATACATAAGCCTAGCCAGAGTGTATTTGGCATCTGCCTCCCCAGTACAGTAGCCTACTGTGCCTCTGTAAAGTATGTCACAGAAGGCACCGTTTAAGGCTAGTTTGCTGTGCCTCCGTCAAGCAGAGACACAGTGGAGATCCCAGGGGGTTGAATTTGCACAATCACATCCATGTGGCTGGAGTTTGCTGGAAGAGGGTTGGCGAGGGGCTATGTCTAACATTAATTGGGATTCAATTCCAGACTGAGGGTAGCCTTATCTGTAGTGTCTGGGCAGTTTCACTGTCAAAACTTGCAAGTGATGATTTTGAGGGATTGAAGTGTCTTGCCAATACGGTTCAGAGATGTCTTCCCTCTGTGGGATATTGCTCTGTTATGTATTAGCTCTCTCCTTCTGTTGTACAGCTTATATATGGCTGGTGTCAACCAGACAGGTCTCCTGTTGTGGAGGAGTCTTGGTTTTATTTGGGATAGCATGATCAATGAAAACCTGCAGGTGCTCATAGAATGCATTTGTAAAGGATTCTGCAGATTGGGCTGTATTAATCCTCCAGCACAGGGCCTTTGAAGTATTCCACCCCAGTCTTCACAAGTGCAAAGTCTGCTTTTGAGAAATACTTTGTTAGCAGTGATTTCCTTGCCTGGGGGTGGGGATCGGATATGGACGTCCAGGGAAAGTTGGTTATGGTAATATCTTAACAATGGTGGTCTACCTCTGGTGTGGAACATAGAGTCCCCATGTTGGTGATGATCAGGTCCAATATGTATTCCCCCTTGTGGCTGTGGTGACTGGTTCTGCCATAGCACATGGATTCACAAATTGTAGTGGCTGTAGGGCGATGTTGTTGAGGCCTGAGTAGTTCCCCCAGTCAATATTCCTGTACCTGACATTAACCACTGTAATGGCGTATGTGAACACCTTCATATCCCACACTGTTCCCAGGGAAGTCAAGTGTGGTTCCTGGATATGGGAGGGGGTGGTCTGAAAGTACAGTTGTGTACACTTACCATAAATGTGGATGTTCGAGTGTCTTCACTGTTGCAGTCATGACTGTAGGGTTCTCCCCTGCCGGCAAGCAGTCCTCGGTCGGCCAGAATCCCAAAGTCTGGGTCCGGCGTCGGCTGTTCAGCCATGCTCCAGGAGTACAAAGCTGACAGCCGACGCCATTTCTCCAGTATTTTTTGCCCCAGATGTCAGGAGTCCAAAAATGAATAAGGTCCCATACCCTTTGCAAATACACCTCAGAAGAATGGTGAAAAAAGGAACCACACAAAAGTAAAAATAAGAGGGGACAGGAGGGAGGGAAACCCAGACTGTAACAGTGAAGACACTCGAACATCTACATTTATGGTAAGTGTACACAACTGTACTATGTTCATCGTGTTTCACTGTTGCAGTCATGACTGTAGGGTAGAATCCCAAAGCAGAATGAAAGGGAGGTGGTCATAAAGAAGAAGGGGCGGCTAAAAGACCCTGCAAGACTGCAGAAGCAAAGCCCGCCCTAGACTTAGAGTACAGAGATAGATTGTAGTGCTTTGAAAAAGTATGCACTGAATTCCAAGTTGCAGCTTCCAAAATGTCTTTGATAGGATCTCCCCTGAGGAAGGCAGCGGAAGTGGCAGCAGCTCTGGTGGAATGAGTCCTTATACTCCCTGGGATTTGCTTTTCATGGTGTGAATAGCAAAATCTGATTCCATGAGCAATCCGTTTAGAAATGGCCTGTTTTGAAATGGCTTTACCTTGGGAACTTGAAGCATAAGAAACAATTGCTCTGATTTCCTGATGTCCTTGGTTCTATCCAGGTAAAAACGTAGTTGTCTGTGTACATCCAAGGAATGTAAGATCCTTTCCCCTTTATTTTGAGGAGTGGGGAAAAAAGTTGGCAAGTGAATAGTTTGATTTAAAGCCACTTTGGAAACCACCTTAAGCATGAAAGTAGGATTAGTCCTTAAAGACACCCTGTCTTGATGAAAAATAATATAAGGTTCCACAGCCATAAGAGCTTGCAACTCTGAAACTCACCTGGCAGAGGTCAGAGCTAACAGGATGGCTGTTTTCCAAGATAAAAACTTGATGTCAGAAGTGGCAGCAGGCTCAAAAGGAGGTAAGGTGACCTTTTCCAAAACATAGTTGAGATCCCAAGCAGGAATGGGAGGAGATCTAGGGGGCCTTAAGTTCTTAGCTCCTCTGAGAAACTGTCTCATGAGCTGGTGGGAAAAGATTGGAGGGTCTGAATTATAATGAGCAGAAATAGCAGAGGCATGTATCTTAATGGAAGAGAAAGAGAGATCCTTATGTAAGAGGTCTGTCAGGTAAAGTAAAATCAAAGGAATGTTAGGAAGAAGAGGATCAGAATCCTGAATCTGCATACAGGAACAAAATCTTTTCCATTTTCCTGCATAAGATTTTCTAGTGCTAGGACGTCTGGCTTCTAAAATGACATCTATAACCTGCTTGGGTAGGAGAGAATGAATCAAAGACCCTGGATTAACCAGGCCGCCAGGCTGAGTGTTCAGACATGGGAGTGTAGAACCTGACCCTGGTGTTGGGACAGAAGGTTCGGAGTCTGTGGTAAAATCCAAGGGGGCTCCAGACAAAGGTTTTTCAGAGTTGGGTACCACAACTGTCGAGGCCAATTTGGGGCCAGCAAGATTATCATCTTGGGCTTGTCTTGTTTGATCTTTAATAATACCCGTGGAAGAAGAGGAAGAGGCGGAAAGGCATATCCCGAGAGGTTTCTCCAACTGAATGATAGTGCATCCACTTTCCAAGCTAGTTCGTGGAAAGTCCTGGTGCAAAAAATCTGTAGTTGATGATTGAGATGGGATGCAAAGAGGTCTATGTGAGGACATCCCCAGACTGCTGTTATCATCTTGAATATTTTGGTGTCCAGCATCCACTCGTGTGGGTCCGAAAGGTTTCTGCTCAGACTGTCTGCCAGGAAGTTTTGCTTCCCTGGTAGAAACTGAGCTTGAAGGTCCAGATTGCAAGCTAGAGCTGTGTTCCACAGATCCATGGCTAGTCTGCAAAGGGGGTAGGAATGAGATCCCCCTTGCTTGTTTATGTACCACAAAACTGTGGTGTTGTCTGTCCGTATCAGTAGTTGTCCTGGTTGTAGAAGATTCCTGAAGGCCAATAGGGCTTTCTGAACGGCTAACATTTCCTTTAAATTGATATGCAGGTGCTTCTGATCCTTTGTCCAAAGGTCTTGCAGACAGTTGCCCTGAAAATGGGCTCCCCAGGCATAACCTGAGGCGTCCGTGGTTAGTATCTGATTGGCAGGAGGCAGGCAGAAGGGTTTTCCTTTGTTTAGAGTACATGCCTTGGACCACCAAAGGAATTCCTTTTGAAGACAAGGCAGGATGGAGATCAGTATGTCTAAACTGTGGCAATGCTGAGACCATACACTTTTTAGGTACCACTGTATTTTCCTCATATGTAGTCTTGCATATGGTACGAGAAGGATGCAGGAGGCCATGTAACCCAAAGCCTGCAGGAATCTCCTTGCAGATAGCCGAGTTAAAGTTGCCAAGGTTTTGAAAGCTGAAGCCAGCGGTAACTGTTTTTCGTATGTCAGAAATGCCATCTGGGTTGTTGTGTTTAGAGAAGCGCCCAGAAAAATTATCTGTTGTGAGGGAGTCAAATTTGACTTTTTTATGTTTACAGTGAATCCCAGGAACTTGAGAAGATTCTGAACAAACTGTAGATGCTGGAGTAAGAGATCCTTGCTGTCTGCCTGAATAAGACAGTCATCCAGATAAGGGTAAATTTGAATTCCCTTGAGACTGCAATAAGCTACTACTGGAGCCAGGCATTTGGTGAAGACCCTGGGCGCAGTAGACAATCCAAAGGGCAGAGCAGAGAATTGATAGTGCCTCGATCCGGCCTTGAACCTAAGGTATTTTCTGCGGTCCTGCCTGATGGGAATGTGTAAATATGCCTCCTTTAAATCTAAAGTTACCATCCATGCATTTTTGGTCAGCATTGGAAGTAGCTGATGTAGAGTAAGCATCTTGAATTTTGGTATCTCTAGAAAAGTGTTCAAGACTGACAGATCCAGAATGGGTCTCCATGAATTTTGCTTCCTGGGGACTAGAAAGAGCCTTGAGTAAAAACCTTGTCCCATCTCTGAAAGTGGAACTAGTTCTATGGCTTTCATAGCCAAGAGAGCTTCCACCTGGTTTAAGGCCTCTGTCCATTGATGTTTTGGAAGATCTGGCCATCCGCTTGGCCTTGGTAGGGTATGAAAATGGAATTTGTAACCTCTTGAAACCACATCCAGAACCCACTTGTCTTGGGTTATATGAGTCCAATTTTGGTGAAAAGAGAAAGTTTTCCACGAGAGGGGCTTCCAGGCAAGAAGTTCCTGCAGCCCAACAGAGGGAGTCATTGAGTCTGTTTCCTATGAGCTTGACCTGTCCTCTCCTCCCCTAGGGGTGGAAGCAGTCCACTGTCTTGGTCTATAAGAGGCTTGTGTTTGAGGCCTTCCTCGGGAGCGTCTGTATCTACCCCTCTGAGGCCTGTCTGAATTGGGAAAGGACCAATTTTTAGTAGGCCAATTCCTACTAAATCTGGGTGGCTGTACTTGTAAGAAATCTTTAACTGTTTGCATGGATTTTGCCTTGTCCTCTGTCTTTTTAATCACCTCTTCAGCTTTAGATCCAAACAAAACATTATGCTGAACAGGAGCATCCAATAATTTAGCTTTTACTTGATCTGGCAAATTTTGTTCCTTTAACCATACATGCCTTCTAATTACTGTGCCAGAGGCAGCAGCCCTACAAGAAGCCTCCAAGGCATCAAATCCACAGTGTAAACCATGCTTCCCAACTTGTTCAGTGGCATGCATTAAGTCATGTAATTCCTTATCATCTGCACAGGCGGAAATGGAAGTTAGCTTTTGTTTTAAAACAGACAGGAGAAATTGCTGGCATTTCAGCATATGAAACTGACAGTTTAAAGCCCTAATAGATAAAGTAGCAGAAGTGTACACTTTTTTGCCCCATCTTTCTAAAGATCTGGAATCCTTCTCAGTGGGAATGGGGTTTTTAGCAGAAGTGGCCTTAACTCCCTTAGGACCCTGAGAAATGGTTTCAGGGTCAGCAGTAGGGTTCTTGTATAAAAACTGGTGGGAATCAGGAACCCTGTAATATCTGTCAGGCTTAACAGGAGCTGGAGGAAGAGAGTCATGGGTTAAGTTAGCCTCCGAAAAAGTATCATCCACAATATCCAAAATAGGAGGAATAGCCAGGGGTCTATGTTGGGGAAGAAGAAGAAAATCCCTTAGTCTTTTCTTAGATTCCGAATACTCCTGTCCTTCCCAGTGGAAATGTTCCCTCATTTCATGCAAAGTTTCCCCAAAAGAGAAGTCCTCAGGAAAAGAGAAGTCCTCAGGGGGAGAAGCTGAAGGAATGGATTCCTCAGCATCAGAATCCTCATAAGGAGGGAAAGAATATTCCTGGTCAGAAGAAGAAACTGAAGAAACAGAAGCCTGATCAGAGGAGTCATAATAAACTTCCCACCTTGGCCTTTTATCTGGAGGGGGATGTGAATCCCTAATCATAGTAAGTAAGTCCTCCGCCATCTTAAGTAACTATTTCTGTGACTTGGGAGCCGGATCAGAAGAGGCCTGTGTTGCAGTCTTTGATTTGGAAGGAGTTTTTGCCTTTGTCTTTGGCTTTGCCTTTATTAGAAGCTGAGTAGGCCTGAAAACCCCTTCGGAAGCCGGTACCTGCACAGCGGCTCCGGACCCATCCGAAGGAGCATTGTCCGAAGGTCCTGCAACAGAAATATTCAAAGGCCTAGTTGGCTCCTCGTGGGAGTCCGTTTTGGCCATCGGTCCTGAAATGGCCGACAACAGGGGCTGCAAAAGCACCTCACTGATGACGGCCGAACCTGAAGCTGGCTCTGCTTGAACGATATCGTCTGATTTGGACCTCGGAGGCCTGTCTTTGTCCTTGCGTCGTTTGTGAACTCCGGTAGCCAGAACCGTATCTGACAACATTTTGTAATTAAAACGCCTACCGAAGTAATGAAATGCAAAATCGTACCTTCGTTTAATTGTACGTTGATTGAATCTAGCACAAAACCGACAACTAGCTACGTCGTGGTCAGGGCCTAAGCAAAGAATACAGTAAGAATGAAAATCCTTATGAGGTATTTGCTTCCCACATGAAATACAATTATTAACTTTTTCTGACATCGGACTGGAGCAAGAAAAAAGTTTCCCCAACGGGGTACTTAGCTTTGAGTAGGAGAAGAAAGTCTTCGGACTGAAGATTGTTCAGAAAAAATTGTCAGGAGTCAGCCGACCGGCACTTGTGAACTGCTATCACCGCACGGCAAGAAAGACTGGAGAACATGGCGTCAGCTGTCAGCTTTGTACTCCTGGCGCTCTGACGTCAGGGAGCATGGCTGAACAGCCAATGCCGGACCCAGACTTTGGGATTCTGGCCGACTGAGGACTGCCTGCCAGCAGGGGAGAACCCTACAGTCATGACTGCAACAGTGAAACACGATGAACATCTACACACCAAACCAAAAGGCAGTTTTGCACAATGGTAGTTGTATATGTATGGCCTGTCATGCTTAGTGCAGTGGTAACAACCCAGAGGTGTGTGTATCTGTGATGTATATAGGTTCATAGGTTCATACTAGGCTATCTGCCTAGAGCATTTATAAGCCTAGCCAGAGTGTGTGTGGCTTTCGCCACCCCTTGGAATGAGAATACTATGCCCATTTAGGGTTTAGTTTACTGTGCCTCTGTGTAGTAGTGACACAGAGATGACCCCTGGGGTAAACCGACGAACTCCCATTTCTCTTGAAGACACTCAGTGAGGGGCTCTGCCTAATATGGACTGGGATTCTGTTCCAGAGTGTAGGGAGCCTCTGGGTTATGAATCTGTCCTTCCAGCACGTCCTATTTATTTCTGTGTTGAGGTTCAAATCTCTCGCTCTCGTGGCTCTGGTGGATTTGGATTTTCTGAGGTGGAGCATGTCCATTAATTCCAGATTGGACATGGCCTTGTACATCAGGCATAGATTGCCTCTGAGTAGGCGGTATGCGACTGAATAGAGCTGTAGTTTTCTCAGCCGGGCAGCATATAACATATGTTTGAGACCCTTGATCCTCTTGGTGAGGTACTTTTGGGGTCTGTCCAACTGCTGCAGGTGTTTGGTAAGGTACATCCCAAATGGGGCATTGTACTCAATTATGGGCCTGATAAGGGAAGAGTACTGGGGCACGATGACCTCTCTTGATCTAGATGTGAATCCTATCATGATAAGGTGGGTAATATAGAAGGTCTTCCTAACCACCTTGGCAATGTGAGTGTCAAATGAGAGGTTACTGTCAACTTGGGTCCCTAGGTCCCTGATTACTTCTTCCGTACTTAATGGATTACCACCTACGTGGTAATTTGTGGGCAATTTGTTTTTCCCAAAGGGTATGACTATACAGTTTTTGGCGTTCAGTTTAAGGCCATGGCTCTGGCACCAGTTATCCGTTTCTACGAGGCCTTTCTGAAGGATGCTCGTGTCTGCTGGAATATCAATTACTGCGCCCAGTTTGCAGTCATCTGCAAACTTTGTCAGCCACAATTCTCCTATGTTTGCTTGCACCTTGGAAAAATAAATGCTGAAATAGAGGGGTCCCAGGACTGAGCCCTGTGGGATACCGCTTGTGACTGGCTTAGAGTCTGACATGGCTCCAGCAATTCTGACCTTGTGGGTTCTGTCCTTGAGCCAGTTTGCAACCCAACTTATGACATATGGGTTTACATTTAAGCTGGTGAGCTTGTCTATGATGCCCGAGTGGGGTATTGTGTCGAAGGCTTTTGCAAGATCAAGGTAGGCTGTGTGAACTGCCTTACCCTCATCAATGGCCTTAGTGACTGTTTCAAAAAAGTCGACAAGGTTCAACAGGCAGGATCTGCCCTTGACAAAACCAAATTGGTTAGGATCCAGTGTCTGAAGGTCCCCAATGTCTTTGTTTATGAGTTCCATAATGATCCTCTACATAGATTTGCAGACCAGGCACGTCAAGCTTATGGGGCGGTAATGTCCAGGGTCCATAGAAGCACCTCCTTTGTGGAGTGGGACCACTGTTGCTGTAGTCCATTCTTTGGGTACGTATCCTGGAGTAAGGCTAAGATTAAACAGCAGCCTTATGTGCGGGTTTAGTTCCTCTTGGAGTTCATGTAGCACGCAACCCGGGACACCGTCTGGTCCCATTGATGCTGTGTTTTCGGCTTTGGAGAGGGCGGCTCTCACCTGGGCATCTGAGATGTCAGGGAGGCTACACTCTGCTGGGATAGATATTTCTCCTTTTGGGGGGGAGGGGGGGAGAAATTTGCACTGAACCTGTCTGCCAGTATGTTACCAATGTCTGTGTGTTCAGTGTATTTTTTGTCATTTTGGACTAACTCTGAGCATATGTGGGAGTTTCCACCCAGGTTTCTAACATAACTAAAGAAGGCCTTGTGATTGTCTTTAGTGTCTTTTGCGATTTTTCTCTCAAAGTTGGCCTTGGATGATTTTATGAGTGATCGTAGTTGTTTGCTAGTAGTGATCAGAGATGTCTTCCCTTTTGGGGATTTTGCTCTGTCATGTAGTAGCTTCCTCCTCCTGTTGTAAAGCTTGTTAATGGCTGGGGTCCACCAGACAGGACGCCTGCCTTTGGGGGAATGGGTCTTGGTTTTATTTGGGATTGCATGATCCATGCATTCTTGAAGGTGTCCGTAGAAAGCGTTTATAAAGGATTCAGTGGTGTGGGCTGTGGTTTCCACTGGCCCAGGGGCCTTGAAGGATACCACTTCAGTCTTAAGAAGTGTGAAGTCGGCTTTTCAGAAATTCTTCACTTTGGTCTTTTGTGCTGGGGGTGGGGGCGGGATGTGGATTTCCAGTGAGATTAATTTATGGTCTGATCTCACCAATGAGCGGTATACTTCGTGTGGAGCATTGTGTCCCCATGTTTGTGATGATCAGGTCTAGTATATTATCTCCTCTTGTGGGAGTGGTGACTAGTTGTTCCATCGCATTTGAGTTTATGAATTCTAGGAACCTTTGGCCTAGGGTGTTGGGGCTTGAGTAATGCTCCCAGTCTATGTTTGGGTAGTTGAAGTCTCCCAATATGATGGTATTTGGAGAGACATTCATACTCTCCAGTGTCTTCAGGAAGGCTGAATGGAGTTCCTGAGTTTGAGAGGGTGGTCTGTAGCATGCTACAAACTGTAGGGCAGTTTTGCCTACGGTTAGTTGCACATGGATGGTCTCCAATGCTTCGTGCGTTGCCACTAACCTGGAGGTGTGGGCAGGGGGTGTGCATGTGTGCAATTCTCTTTGAAAGAAATGTCCCTTTTGACAGCTGGAATAACACACTACATGATGTACATTCCCCTTTGCAAAGACTGATGATGTCAGCACCCTATAAGTACAGCAGGAGAAGGGAAACCACCCAGCAATGCGAATAGCGCGCTGTGCTAATGCGTCTCTCTCAAGTGTCATAACTTAATTAGGTAGGGGTTTGAATCCTGCAAATGCTCAGTGCGTGTGTGTGTGTGTGTGTGTGTGTGTGTGTGTGTTGGGGGGGGTGCATGTGTGCAATTCTCTTTGAAAGAAATGTCCCTTTTGACAACTGGAATAACACACTACATGATGTACATTCCCCTTTGTAAAGACTTGTGATGTCAGCACCCAATAAGTACAGCAGGAGAAGGGAAACCACCCAGTAATGCGAATAGCGCGCTGTGCTAATGCGTCTCTCTCAAGTGTCATAACTTAGGTAGGGGTTTGAATCCTGCAAATGCTCAATGTGTGTGTGTGTTTGGGGGGGGGGGCAGGGTGTGTGCAATTCTCTTTGAAAGAGATGTCCCTTTTGACAACTGGAATAACACACTACATGATGTACATTCCCCTTTGCAAAGACTGATGATGTCAGCACCCTATAAGTACAGCAGGAGAAGGGAAACCACCCAGTAATGCGAATAGTGCGGTGTGCTAATGCGTCTCTCTCAAGTGTCATAACATAGTTAGGTAGGGGTTTGACTCCTACAAAAGCCATGTGTGTGTTTGTCACACAGTTTGTCAATGTGTGGTGGGTTTTGCTTTTATTATTGTATGACATATAATTATAACAGTAAGTGCAATGCACACATCAGGTATGTATGTGCCGCATACAGATATGTACCTGTGACCTTCAATAGTTCCTATGTGTGAAGCCAGCCTCATATGAATACAGTTGTTACCTGTGCCAGCATGTCCTGCAGATTCCCAGACTGTACGCCATACATGTATGTTGTTGACAATGCAGGCTACTGCAGTGATCTGTGTCCTAGGCCAACTGGGTGACACACACTCATGAAAGCTGTGATATATTCATGTGGGTGAGGGTTCATGTCTGGAGTATATGTCACATATGTTATAACACAACAAAGTCTGTGAGTAATGAACATCCAGTGTAGGTGTATGGCAACTGTTGCTGATATGCATAAAGACACCTTCTTGCTTAGGCGATACACCAAGGGACTGCACAATACCTTTGGAAATGTGAATATCACAGGACAGACAAGAAAACACTTGTCCATATGTACACACCATTACCCGTTCTACATCATGGGTGCTGCCACCTACATGGTACTACTGGAATACTATGTTAAGTACATGCTGATGACAAAGTTACAGTTGTGTTAAAGTAATAGAGCATGGCTTGGACAACAGGTATCTATCTGTATGATACCCATCTGGTGGTCATGTGTGTCATGTGCAGACGGCATTGTAGGCCACTGTATATATTTCCAGTCGTGGATGAACATATCAGTAGTGTGTTGGCATGTACGTGAGACTGCTATATGCCAAACAGTATTCTTCCCAGGGATGTGTGGGGCTCAGTAAGAATGGCTACTGGTATAGTGTAGTACTGCAGGGATATCACTGACACTGGGTTTCCTACATCTGTGTATCAGTTGAGGATACATCATGTAATAAGTTCATAGGTTCATACTAGGCTATCTGCCCTAGGGCAGTTATAAGCCTAGCCAGACTGTGTTTGTCTTTCGCCACCCATTTTAAATGTATTTTCATATGGCCTTTTTCCAGGTTAGTATACTCAGCCTCTGTGTAACAGTGACACAGACGTGAAACCCAGGGTAAACCTACAATCTCCCATCCACTCAGCAACAGTCCTCTTGCAGAGAGTCATTAAGGGACTCTCCCTAACCTGGACTGTGATTTTATTCCAGAGTGAAGGAAGCCTCTGGGTTATGAATCTGTCCCTCCAGCATGTCCTATTTATGTAAGTGCTGAGGTGCAAGTGTCATGAGCGCATAGCTCCATGGAAATTGGATTTTCTGAGGTGCAGCATGTCCATTAATTCCAGGTTGGACATGGTTCTATATGTCAGGCATCTGTTGGAGCCCTTTGATCCCCTTGGTGAGGTACTTTTATGGACTTTCCAGTTGCTGCAGGACAGGTCTCTGGTAAGATACACCACAAAAGGGGCATTGTACTCAATTATGGGCCTGATGACGGATGACTGAAGAGGCACGATGACCTCCCGTGATCTAGCTGTGAATCCCTTCATGATTAGGTGGCCTATATAAACTGTCTGTGTAACCACTACAACCATGTGGTTGTCAAATGAGAGTTTGCTATCAACTCGGGTCCCCAGGTCCCTAATCATGTGTACAGTACTTAATGGCTTACCACCTATGTGTTAATTTGTGGGCACTTAGTTCTTGCCAAAGGGGATGACTACACACGTTTTGGCGTTTAGCTTGAGGCCATGGCTCTGGCACCAGTTGTCTGTTTCTATGAGGCCTTTTTGTAGGATGCTTCTGTTGGCTGGTGAGTTGATTATGGAGCCCAGTTTGCAGTCATCTACGAACCTGCTCAGCCAAAGTCCATTTGTGTTGGCCTGTACCTCTGGGAAATATATACCAAACAAGAGAGGTCCCAGGACCGAACTCTGTGGGATGCCACTTGTAACCGGTTTGGAGTGTGACATGGCTCCAGCAATTCTGGCCATGTGTGTTCTGTCCATGAGCCAGTTTGCAATCCATCTAGTGACATAGGGGTTTATAGTTATGCTGGTGAGTGTCTCTATAATGCCTGAGTGGGGTATTGTATCGAAGGCTTTTGCGAGGTCCAGGTAGGCTGTGTTGAACACCTTCCCCTCGTCACTGGCCTTGGTGACTGTTTCAAAGACATCGACCAGGTTTAAGAGGCAGGATGTGCCCTCAACAAAGCCGAACTGGGTAGGATCCAGTGTCTGTAGGTCCCCAATAGCTTTATTTATGAGGTCTATGATGATCCTTTCCATAGCTTTGCAGACCAAGCTAGTCAGGTGTATGGGGTGATAGTTTCCAGGATCCGTTGAGGCACCACCTTTGTGAAGAGGGATCACTGTTGCTGTACGCCACTCCTTGGGTACATATCCTGTAGTAAGGCTGGGATTTAATAGTAGTTTTATGTTTGTGTTTAGTTCTTCTTGGAGTTCATGTAGGATGCAGCCTGGGACACTGTCTGCTCCCACTGATGCTGTGTTTTTGCTTTGGAGAGGGCGACTGAGCATCTCAGATGTCAGGGGGCATAACTCTGCTGGGATATATATATTTGCCCTTGTGGTGGGGAGGGGGGGTGAGATGTTTGTGCTGAACCTGTCAGCAATGATGTTGGCAATGTATGTGGCTTAGGTGTATTTATTTAGGACAACTTCTGAGCATATCTGGGAATTCCCACCCAGATTCCTAACATAAGTAAAGAAAGCCTTGTGACTATCCTTAGTGTCTTGTGCAATATTTCTCTTGAAGCTGGCCTTAGACGATTTTATGAGTGCCCGTAATGTTTTCAAAATACTGATCAGAGATGCCTTCCCTTTCTGGGATATTGCTCGATCATATAGTAGCTTCCTCCTTCTATTGTTTTCTGTTATGTGGCTGGGGTCCACCAGAAAGGACGCCTGTCTTTGGAGGATTGGGTCATGGTTATATTTGGAATTGCATGATCTGTGCATTCCTGAAGGTGTTCATAGAATGCGTTTATAAAGGATTCAGCAGTGTGGGCCATATTTTCCACAGGCCCGGGGGCTTTGAAGGATTCCACCTCTGTCTCGGTTTTGAGGTGTGTGGAATTTGCTTTAGACAACTTTTTCACTGTGGTTTCTGGGCAGGGGCTGGGGTTGGTATGTGAATATACAATGAGATTACTCTATGGTATGATCTTACCAGTAAGGGATACACTTCTGGTCTGGAGCATAGAGTCCCCATGTTGGTGATGATCAGGTGCAGTATGTTCTCCCCTCTTGTGGGAGTGGTAACAAGTTGTTCCATAGCATTTGAGTTTATGAATTCTAGGAACTTTTGGCCTAGGGTGTTGGAGCTACAGTAATGCTCCCAGTCTATGTGTGGGTAGATGAAGTTGCCCAATATAATGTTGTTTGGAGGCACCTTCATATTTACATGTGTTCATAAGTAGGTCAAGTGGGTTACCTGGGTTTAGGAGGGTGGTCTGTAGCAGGCTATGAACTGGAAGGCAGTTTTACCCACTGTTAGTTGCACGTGGATAGTCTGTGATGCTTCATGCTGTGGCAACAACCTGGGGGTGTGGGTATCCTTGACATCTATTGATACTCACCCTCCTTTCGTAGTTAGTTCCATGTTTTGGGACTGTAAAGCATGGTATGAGGTGTAACCTGGTAGTGCTAGAGTGCTCTTGGGAGCCTTGAACCAGGTTTCTGTTACTGCACAGATATCAACATTCTCCATGCTGAGTAGAGTTTGGACTGCATGCATCTTGCGGTTTAGAGGTTTGGCATTGAGTATCATTACTTCCAGTTTCTTATCCCCTGTGATACCTATGTAGGTGGGTTTGTGTTTTCAGCCTTACCACCAGAATGCAAACATGTGCAGACATTACACTTTTGGAATTAACACTGGTGTATAAAAACACTACAATGACAATCATACTGTTAATGCATCAGGCGTGCTGGGATATACCCACATTGATATCATTACACTGTACTGTAAACAACATGATAATATTACTACAGTGCTATGTAGTCACCCTGTGCATCTGCACCATGCTATCCTGTTCCTGCATCAATGTTACAGATTGCAGGAGGTGGCACAGTTTCATCATATGCACAGGGTGTGTACTTGGTATGCCAGAGTCTGCCATTGACACATGCAATCAACATGTATGTGTGTGTGTGTGTTAGTGAGGGAAAACAGTACAAAATGGGGCAATGTTGATGCGGTGTGTGTGTATGTGTTAGCCTTAGGTGTTAGCATTATGCATGTGTGTATGCATGCACACAGTTCCACCACATGGCTGCCATATATGGGTGTTTGTGGACAGCCACAGACTGTACCTGCCAGGTCATACAGATCACTGTCTCTGGCCACGGACACAGTACCTGTGCCTGGCAGGGGTGCTACGGACAGTATCAGGTACTAAGCCAGACTGGGTACTGTCATCAGAAGCAGTTGGTTGATGACTGGACACATGTCCTTGCTGGGACTGTCCAGAGCCACGTGCACGTGGTCTTCTAGGGTGGTCTGATGACAGCACAGACCCAGCATTGCTGGGGCTGGCACTGGCACTATGGGAGCGGCTGCGGGTTTGTTGTCGTCCGCGACGACTGCCAGCTAATGATGTTGCTGGCATACGTCCACGTCGATGCCTCAACCGTCCTGCATTGCCCTGGCTCATGAACATGTAGTTGTGGAACAGATCTAATGTGCCCCCCCAACGTCTGTCAATGACCTCTCCGACAGTATGGATGGCAGCCGCAACGTCACGCATAGTGTCATTCATAGCAGTGCGATGTGCTCTAAGCTCCCTCAGACCCTGTCTGGTGTACCGTTCCATACGTGCCTGTGCCTGCATTATAGCCCGGAACATAGCTGAGGTTGAAAGACCTCTGTGGGCACGTCTGACAGGGGCAGTATGACCACGGATGCTCCCACGAGAACCCCTGGACATCTGCCTGTGTGGTACCATGTCAGGACTCTGGCCATGGCTGCTATGTGGGGATGCATGTGCCACTGATACCACATTACCCTGGTCAATGCCCACTGTATGCTGTCCCTCACCTATGGACATTGGTGACAATGGATGTATCGGCAGGATGACTGTGCGCATTGATGGGGTTGACTGCTGTGTACTGTCGATTGGCTGACCAACAACAGACCCTGTCACACCTCCCTGTGCCATTACATATGTATCATCATTATCACTATCCCCAGCAGTGGCTTCAGGTTCCCTGCTGCACGCCAACAGAGCAACACCAGAACCTGAGAGGAAGACAGGAAATACAGTTTACAATGTGTACACAATGTTACCACAGATGCACATGGGCACATGCACACAGGCACACATGCACAGTCCTCAGTACAGCAGATACAAACACACACACACACACCTGCAATCCAACACATACACAACACTGTTTGAGGGTATTATAAGTATTAATATTATTATTAGTATTAATAGTATTGTTATTACACACTCACCAGCATGGATTGGCTGCCTTGCTGTTACTCCAGAGGGACATGCACAAATAAGAGAGTTATTGTCAGTGGCCACAACTATGCCATTGATACTGTGAGTAAGATACAGTACAGTAGTACAACAGTTGGCTTTCACAGGTGTACTGATGATATTCAGAATATCAATCTTGCACAAGAATAGGCAGGATAACAGCTACACACACAGTACACATCTCACACATGCATGAACTACCAGTGCAGAGAACAGTCAACTACAGATATGGCATGTTACCTGCACACTCCATGTCCACATGCTGGGTGGCTCCAGCCTCCATCATGACACATGTCTGTGGATGTTGTTGTTGTTGGCCTGGTACCACAACACTTAGGAGGAGCTCCTCCACTCTGGTGAGGGGGGTGGATAGGTACCCCACCACCTGTGGCAAGCTGTTGTCTGTGGATATCAGACGCATGCTGACGGATATTTCTAATTAAATCACTGCAGTGATGGCGTACCTGCTCATATGTCCGGTTATGCATGCCTATGTCATTTACCCGACGGACAAGGTCTTGCCACAGTGCAGCCCTCTCCTGCTGGTTCTGGCTGGTCCTGGAAAACAGTGTGGAAAAATCCTGCACCAGGCTCCGGTGTATCTCCTCATCCTCTGCAGCTGAATAACGGGTTGCGCTGATGCACCATCGCCCTGGAAGGAAAAGAAAAATATGTGAGCAAGTAATATGGCACACGTAATACTCTACTGTACTGATATCACTGAACTGCCATATATAGCATCTGTCTGTCTATCAGGGGATACACATGTAAATTACCACATATCAGTGCTCAGCCAACAACTGTGTGACAGTGCCTGGAACACTCCATACAACAAACTAATACACACCAGAACTCGGCACACTGTTTGAGGTGCAATGCACAACCTCACACTGGGGGTATGTATCAAGCTAATGGATGGAGAATATTGTCATCCCAAGCAATGCATGCAATGCACATTTACAGTTTCACTGGTAATCCACCCTCGTCTTTGCTGCCATACTCCTGCCTACACTGCAGTTGTACACTGTGAACTACAGCACAACATATGGCAATGTAGTATGTTTGTAACCCACTGACACATCCTTCTCTGGCCTCACACCGAGGACACACACTACCATGACAGACACAAAGTCATGCTGAGCAATCACACCATTACAGACTTTGCACACAGTCAGTGTCACACTCATTCCACTTCACATAGCTGGTATTGCAATGAGTACATGTGTGTGTGCATTGTCATAGGTAGGTACTATGCTATTGGCCCTGGGCCTACAGCAGCATAGCCTTATGCTACCCTGCCCCTTGGGACACATGTAATGTGATTGTACTTGCTCCTGTCAAACAGTTACACAGAGGTGACTCATACGGTATATTACCTATCTCCATAACATTCATCAGGGGTATGTCTGACATCTACTAATAAGGAGCCTTGCTTGTTAATGCTGGGTGGTTTAGTCCATGGTATGGCTTATTTGTGGATAGGAACCTGTACCTCCAGCATGTGCTCTTTACTGCGGTGACAAGGATGAGGGCCATAGGTCATTTAGGCTGGACAGATTGTGAGGTGTTACCATGGTGGTTGGACAACTGGTATGGGTGTGACATAACTCTGTATATCCAGCAGTGGTAACCTCTGTGTAGGTCGTATGAAAGGCACTCTATCTGTGGTTTTGTCAGTCACTCTGCATAGGGAATGTGCTTGAGGGCATTATCACTCTTTTTTATTAGGTATGTCTGTGGCCTTTTCCCTTGCTGTAGTTGTCATGGGAGGTACATACCGTGTAGGACATTGTGAGGTGTAGAGGGGTACACTGACCTACGTTTCCCTAGCTGACACACCATTTGTGATGATACGTACCACGTACAGGGATTACAAGACTAGTGTGCCACTGTGAATATCAAAGGGGAGGCTATTGTACACTTGTTTTCCATGTTACCTTCTGACACC
This sequence comes from Protopterus annectens, assembly GCF_019279795.1. Lineage (NCBI taxonomy): Eukaryota > Metazoa > Chordata > Ceratodontiformes > Protopteridae > Protopterus > Protopterus annectens. The sequence continues at coordinate 852,990,299 of NC_056730.1, forward strand.
TCCTGTAGTAGGCAGGCAGCTACCTATGTGATAGTTAGTGGTTAAAGTGTTTTGGAATGGGGTATGGTACTCCAGTATCCACACTGGTGTTCAGTCCATGCCTTCGTCACCAGGCACCTGTTGCAGTACATCTGCCCCCATGTGCCTCTCTCACTCTATATATATATCTATATATCTATATATATATATATATATATATATAGATATATATATATAGATAGATATATTCATATACATACATATCTATAGACATTCATATCTGTCTGTATATGTGTATGTATCTCTATATATATCTATATATGTATGTGTCTATTACATCTATATGTATATACATATTCTATCCATCTATATATGTCTATCTATTTATACATACCTCTCTATGTACACACACATATATATATATATATATATATATATATATATATATATATATATATATATATATATATATATATATATATATACATACACACACTAACATATTTCTAAACATCCATTGCTGTACAACCTACGCTGTACATTGTACTACAACCTACATTGATATGTGCACATAGCAACCTTCAACTACATATGTATGTCCAGCCTTCACTAACAGTTGCAGTATGTCCCTTGCCCTATGCACATCTTCATATACATATAGATACAGACTGCTAACACATATGGAGGGTTCACAGTATGTAGATTATTAGATTATGTAGTTTACATTACCTTTGTTTCTGACAGCTTTTTTGGATGGCTGGCTTGCTGTCTGGCTTGCTGGCTTGTTTTTTTTTTTTTTTTGGTCTCTCTCTCTCTCTCTCTCCCTCCAGTGGCTGCAATGATATTATTGCATGTGTGGACTGGCAGTACAGGCTGCTTTTGTAGGTATCTGCACATGTGCATGTGATGGCCTCTGCACCAATTGTTGGCCAGCATTTACTAATTGCATGCAGCCTGCTGTGTGGTAATTGCAGTTCTCACTGTGATTTCAGGACAGTGCTATAAAATGTTAGGTTAGGCAGGCGTAGGCCTTTCAGTTTAGCAAGGTGGGGACCATGCTGGTTTGCTGTGGGCACTGTTGTGTCAGTCAAAAGGTTGGTATGTCTCTCATATCTAAGGCTGTGTTGTAGCCACTGAAATGCATGTTGTACTGAAACCTGACTGTTGCTTCTTCCAGTTCATTCTTCTCAGTGTGTATGTTAACTCACACCTAATAATGCTAACACTGTTTACATGGGAGTATGTACTTTCCTGTGGGACTCTTGGATTAACTGGTATACAACAGTAGCTCTTGCAATGTGTTGCTATGGCTTTGCTATTTTGCCTTTACATTCACTCCTTGAAGGCCTGATATTTGTCTTTACTGGAATGTGTTGCTATCGCTTTCCTATTTTCCATTTACATTCACTCCTTGTAATGCATGATATATTTCTTTCAGCAGCAATTTCTTATATGTTTGGTGTGGTTTGGTGACACTGCATGCAGTCTGGTGAGGCCAAGGTCTGGGGTTTGACACTTACAAGGGTATCTTATTTTGCTGCTGAGCAGTAGTAGGGCCTTGTACTTTGTACTAACAGTTATGAATATCAGGCACATGCAGTGCTTGTAAACTGCTATACTGTCCTTAGTTTGTTAGATGACTACATCCTTTGATATTTCTGGGTTGTACTCCTACATGAGGGTGCGCTTGTGGAAGCAATTCTACAGCCATTCGCAGTGTGTGTAACAGCAGACAGGCTGATACGCCTGTGTGTTTCTGACACTTGCAGGCCTCAGATACTCTCGGGTATATATTTGTGCAGCCTCAGGGAACGGTACATATCAGTGGGATACACCCGTGATAATTTTCAGATATTCTGCAGTTGTGACTGTGGGGTATTTTCAGCATATGTATTACTACACCATTTCTGACATGCAAGTAGTGTGTACTTTAACTTATTGATGGTCACCATTACGTGGGATTCCCCACCTTTCTGCCTACTGTTAGTACATTTCGCAGGGGGTCAGTGGGACACAGGTAACATTTTATGACAAATGAAGGACATCCCTGTAAATCAGTCACAGTTGGGATGTCTGGCCTCATACCTATTTAAATATGGTGGTGTTTATCCTGCTCTGATACCATGTGTGTTTTGTAAGGTGTTACTGTAACATTATTACCTACTAGCATGGCTGTTTCTCTTATCACACTCATGTAATGCAATTCCACAAGAATTGCCACTAAACATACAGGGAACAAGCTTTGTGTAATGGCCTTCCTATATTCCCTTTACATTCACTCCTTGTATTTCATGATATATTTATTTCAGCACCATGTTCTTGTATATTTGACATGGCTCTGGTAATTCATGCAGACTAGTGTTTCCAATGTCTGGGGTTTGAGACTGACAGGGGTATTTTATTTTGCTGATGAGCAGACTACAGGCCTTGTCATACAGAGTGACTAAGGCACTTTTAAGCAGTTGTAAGCGGGTTTGCCTCAGGGAAAGGTACATATCAGTGGGATACACCCGTGATATATTTCAGATATTCTGCAGTTGTGACTGTGGGGACTGTGTGTGTGTTTTGAGCATATGTATTACTACACCATTTCTGACATGCAAGTAGTGTCTACTTTAACTTATTGATGGTGTACATTACATGGGATTCCCTACCTTTCTGCCTACTGTTAGTACATTTCACAGGGAGTCAGTGGGGCACAGGTAACATTTTTTTGACAAATGAAGGACATCCCTGTAAATCAGTCACAGTTGGGATGTCTGGCCTCATACCTATTCAAATGTGGTGGTGTTTATCCTGCTCTGATACTGTGTGTGTTTTGTAAGGTGCTACTGTAACATTATTACCTCCTAGCATGGCTGTTTCTCTTATCACACTAATGTAATGCAATTCCACAAGAACTGCCAGTAAAGTTACAGGAAACAAGCTTTGTGTAATGGCCTTCCTATATTCCCTTTACATTCAGTCCTTCTATGTCATGATATATTGCTTTCAGCACCAAGTTCTTGTATATCAGTTACGGCTTAGTGGTAAGTCATGCAGACTAGTGTTTCCAAGGTCCTGTGTTCGAGATTGACAGGGGCATTTTATTTTGCTGATGAGCAGACTACAGGCCTTGTCATACAGAGTGACTAAGGCACTTTTAAGCAGTTGTAAGCGGGTTTGGGCTGGTTTGCGTGATGCTCACGCATGCGCACAGTCGTGTAGCTACGCACACACGCGCTTAGCTAAGCGCACACAAGCGCACGCCCACTGACTACTGCTTAAAAGTGCTTACTCTCGCTAACACCCGCGCTAATTTCTTTTAAAGAAAAGAAAATGGGGAGATAAAAAGGGGGCACAAAGAGGGTAGGACAGTAGGAAAACAAGCTCTGGATCTGCAGGAAGGATGTAGAGAAGGCCCATAGCTGCCCATTTCTTTATCGGCAACAGCTGTGCATATGTGTGTAATTTGGTGTGAAATTTGAAACCAGCCAATTTTAATTATCAGTTGACATGTCCAGCAGACATGTCTGCAAAATGGGCAGCTATGAATGGGGCATAATTTTTTTGTGGGAACAGAGTGCCCTTTTTTTTTCAGGTGAGAGTGGAATGTGAGGTACAGAAAGTAGGTATATTTGGGGAGGTAGGTTGGGGAGGTTAACAGACAAGACAAACAAGACGCATACAGGGGCAGAGTATGACACATGTGGGGGGGTACACAATTGCCGGGGATGGATGTTTGGATATCGCGAGCCCATGAGCCCACAGATGGCAACAGTGGAACTGAGATCCCCACCCATGGGCAGTTACCACTGCGCCTTCACTGCCCAGGACGGGGCTGTGCTGGGGGCTGTATAGGACGGGCAGGCACACCCGTGAGTTGCGCCACCCTCGCCTCAAGCTGGCATAGGGGTTCAAGCACAGAATGCCTGATCTCGCTACGCACCACAGACCGGACACTTTGTAGGGTGAGTGGACGTTCTCCTCCGGCCACACTTGCAGAGGGGGGACAAGCCCCATCCCCTGCAGCACTTCCACCCGAAGGTGGCACAGGGCCACTGGAGGAGGTTCCAGCCTGGGCACTGGTGCCAGGTGCACTCGCCAGCTGAGGTGGGTCCGCTGGAACCCGCCTTCCCTGTTGTTCTATGTTTAGCAGTATTATATGGCATTTTGGGTTAGTAACATACAACACCATTCAACATTAGTTGTAACAGCATGCATCAGTATTCCCATTAACCAAACACCCATGAATTCCAAACATTGGACAGCAAGCATAACACATGCATATTTAGAACAACAGTACACAATCCAACAGCATGCATGGTTGATTGATGGCAACAGGCCATCAGGTTTGGATATGTGAACAGGGCACATGCATCAACGTACATGCAGATATGCATTTACCAACAGGACAAATGTCCATGGGAATTAATTGTGTATACACACACCCAGTTTGGTGTGGAATGGCATCATTTGTGAAAATGGGGTAGGGTGAAGAAATATTACATTAACAACTTAAACTACCTATACATATGCTGTACATTCCTAGTAGCTGCAGATATATATCCCCTACATGTCTTTGTACAGTTTCCTATATGTAACCTTAGGAATGTTGGTGATGGGAATGTTACTGCTACATTAATATACATTCCATTTTTATTCATACATGTTCATATCTGGCTGTGTTCAGATACAGCATCTTGCTACATTTGATTTATATGGCTCTAGACAACTGTGGATGTTCAGTATTTCATACAACCATACTACCTCCATACTGCAAGGGTACAGCACCATATCCAAATTTTGGGACAGACACATTCCAGGTTCAGTACTTTATTACACCCATTTCACTCTTTGGTTGTGGCTGTCTCATTCATTTCATTATGTACTGACTGCAGTATAACTTTATTCCAGACTTATTAGAGCTTTCTTGGTCGATTCATACCCTCTTTCTCACACTCTCACTTGTTTTATTTTTACAATTCAAGATGGTACTTAATTCTAGGCGTTATTAACATTTCTTACTTGGTTACAACAATCCTTTCCAACAGACTCAATTATTTCATATGGCAGATTTTAAAAGGGGATGTATTTGACACATGTCTATCCTTTGTAGATTGATTACCAGTCATTTTCAGGGAGAAGCAGTTATCTGATATTACAATACAGGTGGAAACTCTATTTCAGACTTGTTTAATGTTTATTTCTGGATTACAGGCTGCATCACTTATCTAATCTTACAGTACTAGCAGAATCTTTCTTCTAGGCTTATTTGAACTTTATTAATATGTAACAACACTGAACTCTTTTACAAGCTGTCTCACTTATATTCTATAATAATTCCAGCAAAATAATTACTAACCTGCCTGGTGGCGCAACCTCACCAGCCTATCAGCATAGGCTCGCTGATTCATGGAACGGACACCTGCAGCTGTAATATAAATGAAGTAATATTGGAACATACATCTCCATAATATAGGCTAGGATAATTTCTTACATACTTAATTACATGGATACTTACTCAGTAGTGGGGTGTTGGGCATTTGCTGGGCCTCCTGTATCCAACGGTTCAGTTGGTCCTGCTTACGTCTCTTCAGGTCCGCATGGTGGTGACGGACCTGTTCACCAGTCCTTGGTATGCCTGTGGAACTGGTGAGATCATGTGCCAACCGGTTCCATGCCTCTGCCTTGTATGCACCCCAGTGAACCTGGCCCTGCATGAGTTGAGCCTCATGATTGTGGACTAGGAGCCAAACCATATATTTGGACTCCTCAACACCCCACCTCTGTGCTCTAAAGTGACTTCCCTCTTCTGCACCTGCCATCCTGACTGCAAATGGGTACCACAATCAGTTATGCTGTGTATTCCCACCTATGGGGCTTATATATGCCCGTTTTCCCGCACTTATCTGTGATTGGCCATTTTGGATATTTGTCAGCTTAAGAAAACCTGCTTTGTCATGCTTCTATTTCCATTCATTCCTATATATATGCTAACACTGCATTTCTCAGTGCAACTGTCATGGCTTAGTGGTTCAGTACTTTGACTATGGTGCACAGTATCCTGGGTTCGAGCCTGGGCATTGCTTTTGTGTATTACTACTGTCTAGACAGGGTAGGAGGTGTGTCTGTGTAAACGCGGTTTTGATACAGCTCGTTCGACGTTGCCCGCCGGTAAGCCGGTTGGCGCATTGCGCAGCTCCGCGCAAACAGCTTACGCTGGGTAACGCGTTATTTGGCTATGAGCATGCATATTACGTTGTGTGAAGTGTTGCTCAGCTACGGGCACTCATGTTAGGTGTGATAAAGCGGTGCTCAACTCCGGGCACTCATATTACACCTGTTAAACCACTGCTCACCTGCGGGCAGTCATATTATGCTTGTTAGACCACTGCTTACCTGCGGGCAGTCATATTACGCTTGTTAGACCACTGCTCACCTATGGGCATTCATATTCAGATTTGTAAAGCCTTGCTCAGCTATGGGCACTTATACAATTTTTTTATATTTTCTTGTGTCGGATTTCTTCAAAATACATGGCCCATTTCATTACATTTTACTTAAATTATAGTTTTATATATATATACATATATGTCAGGGGATTGTTTCATGCTTATTTAAATAAAAATAGAAAATGATGTTGTTGGGGCTCGAACCGTGACTACCTCCTCTTTGGCCAACGTCTCTACCGCTACGCTATTGCTACTTGGCTTAATTTGCATATTTAGATCTTATATGCTTTTCAATGACTGCTAACTGTGACTGAGCAGAGAGCATACCCGCGCAAACGAGCACAACTACGGGCAAACATTTTGGATATTATAAAAAAAAAATTTAAACTGCTATTTTTACGTTTTACATTACAGTTGGGTTTATAGTCTGAGGGGGCATGTGTGGTGTTGTGTTCCTTGACATTTCCGCGGACTCGCTCGTGGGGGTTTACTTTCAGGACTCTGACTCTTCTGGGGGCGTATCCCTTTGCAGAACTCGGCATTCGAAAACGCCCCCTACTGTCCTACACGGACCATGTTATCCTAGGGTGTGATTCAGCATGCCCTCATGAATATGCTTGGCATGCTGACGTCATACCGTTAGACTGCAGCCTCCGTGTAAGACATATTAACTCTTACACGGAGGTTTCGTGAATCCTGCCCATTGTTTTTTATACAATTAAACATGTTTTCATATTTTATGAATATAGGTTCATAGGTTGAACCTATGAACCTATATTCATAAAATATGAAAACATGTTTATGTTTTCACATTTTATGAATATCTCAATAAACATGCACTTCTAGAAGAATTTCTTGTTGTCATTTGAAAGATTACATCTGGATAACAAATACATTCCTACAATATATTTATAGGTTGCACAGTTTTCAAAATTTGAAAATTTGTTTGTGAAAACTTAGAAAAAAAATATAATTTGGGGGTTATGTGCACTATAATGCATTACAGCATTTATGGAAAAGACTATTACCACTGTAAAGAATGCTTACTGATAGCATTGCTATTTGTACAATTTTAATAGCTTTTATTCTTTACAAAATATTTGTGCTTGCTTATTTTATGCTTTTTAAGTTTATTTTTCAGAAAATATTCTGTAATGCAAGACATGTCTAGGCTGCTAGAGGTGCAACTTTCCACATTACATAGGTGTTAATAAATTAAGTGCAAAAGAAAACAGCTGCATGTCCTTATAAAGAGCAGTGGTTCTGTGGAGGTAGAAACACAGTTACCTATGCACATTCAAGGTATGGCAAATATACTCTCCTTTGTTAGAATGATTAAGAAAAAAAACTGGCAAGTGTATGAGCTGTGTTATGTTAATTTCAAAAGCTACTTTAGGAAGAAAGGAAGGGTTGGTGCAGAATGAAACTCGTCCCTTGTGGAAAAACAAATAGGGGGCTGACAAAGGGCCTGATGTTCATGGACTCTCCTGGTGTAAGTATTGGCTAATATTATTCTTGAACTCTAATGGCACTGATGAAACTGTCTTGAATGGTGGCTTCGTCATAACTTCTAGCACAAAGTTCAAATCCCAAGAGGAAGAGGTTCTCTGACTGCAAAGCTGAGTAAAATAATCATTTTAGAAAGATTTAGCAAAGCTTATGTGTGGCAAGAGAATATTCCTGATGCTCCATATGAAAATTAGAAATATCTGCCAACTGCATTTCACTGTTTAAATCTGGAGCCCAACTGAAAAATATTGGCCAAGAACCAGAGGACATCTGGAATAAGGGCTAGGGATCAAGGTGTAGAAAAGAGACCCTTAAGGCAAAACTGTTCCATTTTCCACAGAAAAGTGTGTGTGTGGACTCTTCTGTGGTGATCAGCATTTTAACAGCCTGTCAGAAAGAGAGGTATGCAGCATTGTCCATTAGTCAATGGAACCAGAGAAACCAAGCGGTTAGTTTCAGTTTGTGGAGATCTCGATGAGGCTTCCCAGAGGGAAGTGAAACAAGATCCTGTACCAGACCTAGTACCCAGAAGGTTCCCTTGAGACGAGACCTGAGAAGGGGAAACCAAATGTGTCTATGCCAGACGAGAGCTATGATGATGACAGGTGCCTTGCACTTGGCTGTTTTTTGTAAGAGCCTGGGGGAACAGAGGTAAAGATGGGAATGTGTAAATAAAGACTGGAAGGCCATTACTGGGTTACAGCATCAGTCAGTGACTGACACAGAGGAGGAATCAAGGCAAAGTAACTGCTGCATTTGGTGTTTTGTGGGGAGGTAAAAATATCGCAGAAGGGAAAGCCGTAACAACTGAAGATTTGTTTTTCTATTGCTGGACTGACAAACTACTTGTGAAGCACCAAGTGACTGCTGAGCCTGTCCGCAAGGCAATTGAGAGCTCCTGGAAGGACATTGCTTTGAGAAAGTGGAACCAGACCCTTGCCCATTGCCAAATCCTTACTGCTTCCCAACATAATGGGTATCTGGTTCCTCCTTGCTGGTTGATGTACCAAACCACCGTCATATTGTCTGGATAGAAATCATTCTCAGAGGAAGGTAGTCCTGATGTTTCTCCAATACAAGGAGGACTGCCCACATCTCCAGGACATTAATGTGAATTCTGGCCTTGATGCAAGTCCATAAACCAAGGACCATCCCTCCCACTGTAATACTCTCCTACCATGGGGAGGAGGTGCCAATGATCACCACTGCTATTGGGGAGATAGAACAAAAGGCCTGTCAGAGTGAACAAGCTACCACTGCAAATTTTTCCTCCATGTATTTGTTATCAGAATTGGTTTGGAGAGGGAATGCAGAAGCTGAGACCATTGAGTGTGCAAGCGCCACTGAAGTATTCTCATATGGTAACAAACATGATTAGCAATTAGCATTGAAGATGTCAATGTCCCTAAAACCTAGACAACCAGAGCAGCGGTGGGGGATGTAGTCTGAAGAAGTAGAGTTAGCACCAGCCTCCTCAAAGACTGAATTCTGTCTGGTAGGAGGAAAACTACTGACTTTGTTGTGTTGAAGTGACAGCCTAAGAACAGGATCTTTCTCAGTTGCAAGGAGATTCAACTTCTAAAAATTTACGGATATTCTTAAGGTCAGAAACAACCTAAGCAGATACTTTTTTTGGCCTTCAACAGAAATTCTTCTGAGGGAGCAGACAAGAACCAGTTGTCTAAGTACAGGACACTCAAAATCCCTGTAACTGTAGGTAAGCCGCTATGATAACCACTTACTTGGTAAATACCCGGGGCTTGGGTGAGACCAAAAGGCCAAGCTTAGAATTGCTAACTACTGCCTCCCATGTGGAAGTGAAGGAACCTCCGTGACTTTCACTATCTTTATGAGATGGTAAGTATCTTGGAGATCCACCAGGCACATCTAGTCCTTTGCCCCGAGACAAAACAAAATCAACTGCAGAGTGGCCATTCTGATCTGGGTCTTTCTTCATATTTGTTTAGGTAGCTAAAGGTCCATTATGGGCCTCAGGTCCTGATTTTTCTTGTGAAAAAAAAAGAATCTCGAGTAAAACCCTAACACTGTTTGGTTTGGTGGGACCTCCTGAATGGCAAGGAAGTGAGCTCTTCCTCTGTCATCTTGCCTGATTGGGTGGTACATTGGGCAGCAGTTATTTTGGTTTGGGGGTGTTATAAAAAAGGGTATAGCATAGCCTCTAGATATTATACCTTTGACCCACATGTCCTGCATGATGGCCTCACACACATCTGGATGAAGAGATTAACGACACCAGACTGCCTCCAGAGGAGATCAGTTGGGCAGTCCTTCAGGAGCAATGGGGTTGTCTATTCAAAAAGGGCCCAAGATATCCCTGGTTTGGTGGACCTCCTCTGCCTCTGGGCCAGGTCCGATAAGGGGTCTGCCTCTGCCTCAGTCACTCCTGTCAGTAGGTGCATCAAACTGCTGACATGTGGCCTTCCTGAACCATAACAACTGAGATCCCTTTTGGTTCCCACTGTACAATCTCTGTAGGGCATCAAAATTTACTCCAACTGCAGAAAGCATCTTTTTGTCCTGTTTGCACTTCTGCATCTTTTCTTTTAACCGTGGCCCAAACAGTGATCCATCAAAGCAGGTGTTATTAAAGGAAACTTTAAAGTGATCCATAAAGTCACAGATGTGCAACTAGGCCTGGTGCCTCACAGCTACTCCAGCTCTGGCTACTCTCACCACTCCATTCTCCTCATTGTGCATGACATGCAAAAAGAGGCTAGAAATACTAGATATTGGACCCAGGGTTGCTTCCAACTGTTTCCTGGAATCAGATATCAGGAGGGCTTTCAGTGCAGTTACAGTCTGCTGAGCCAAATCCCTCTGGAAGAGATTCAAGTGGATGGGGTGGTTCAGCACCCATTAGATGAAGGTGCTGAAAGCATACTCCTACTTCCCTATCTGCCCAATGCCCCAGACTCTTTGTCAGGGGGATATGGACAGAGGCTGAATCATTGGTCATCTCTTTTTTGGTTTCTGTTGTCACAATAATGGAATCTACTATAGGAGATTTTGCCCAGTGCTGCCTGTCCTTGGGAGGCCCAAGAATTCTGTAAGGATTTCAAGGCACCACCTCATATGTATCGATTTGTGCCATGACCGCTTTACTATCATATCAATTAGCTTATCTGCTGGAGGAGCCATTCAAGAAGTAGATGGGCCCAAAGCATTAGCCTCAAAGAGAACTTCCTCATTGCGTGAGGGGGGGGGGTGCCAAGATCCCATCTGCCACACAAGTTCCACTATCTTGCAAAAGGAGGTGTCTTCAAGGACTAGGGGACTAGGGAGAACCATCTCTATCTGTCAAGTCAGTATCTTATGTGATAGACGCCAAAGAGGAGTACATGCCTCTTACACATCCCCTTCCTGTGCACATCAAGTGGAGACCCTTGATGCTGTGAAGCAGTAGCTTTGAGGCCTATAGCTTGACCCTGACCCAAGGATGACTGATGGGAAAGACGTGAGAAGGAGTGAGGAGTCCTGGGGTGTAGCCGATCCCAATGAGTTCTGTGTCTGTGCTCTCAAATAAGCAAATATACACAGTAGCAGAAAGCAAGATGGAAGATAAGCAGTTTGGATTCAGATCATGATGCAGCACAACTGACTTGATACTTCCAGTGAGACAGATAGTTGAGATAAGACAAGAGATGAGGAAAGAGTCCAACTAGACTTGGAGAAAGCTGGTTTGGGTAGTCCTGTAGTGGTATGAAGTCCCAGAAACAATGGTAGAACTAGTGTAGACTATGCCCAAAGACCCAATGACACAAGTATAAACAGTGTTTGATCTCATGGAGAGGTTCCCAGCAAGAATGGGTGTGCATCAGGGTTTAGCACTGAGCCCAATGATGTTCATACTAAGCAATGGGGACTACATTAGCAAACAGGTTGGAGGGGTCAGATAAACAAAGCAGCTGTATGCAGACATTGTGGCATTACAGGCAAACTCTTGAGCAAGAACTTCAACAAATGAGAGAGGAATGGAATATAAAAGTGAAGACATATGAAATGAAAGTGAGTACAGATAACACAGTGGTAATGGCAGTAAATGGGAACAGCTTCAATTATCTGGGAGGGGTGTTTGAGAAGGGAAGTCTGAATGAAGAGGTCAAAGCTAGAATCAGAGGGGCTGCAGCCAACTGGCACAGTGTTGGGTGTAGCTGCAGTAAGCTGGGATAGTGACAGGAGTGATATATGACAGAAAAATGCCAAAGAAGATACAAGCTAAGGTGTACAAAACAGTGGGGTGACCAGTACTACTGTACGGTACAGAAACCTCAGCAGTAAAAGCAGAGCAGCTGAAGAAGCTAGAGATGATGAAGTGCCTGAAACTGATGGTAAGATGCACACTGTGGGACAGATGAAGAATGAGGACTTCAAAGCAGAATACCAAGTAGCTCCAATTAAAGAGAAGGTCAAAGAGAACAGATTACGGTGGTTCAGGCATACACACAGGAAAGCAGAGAAAAGCTGGTGAAGAAGATTTGTTACAGACAGGAAGAAGGCAAAAGGAAACGAGAGAACCCAGCAAAGAGGTGGATGAATCATGTGAAAGAACACCTGCGACAGTCGGGTATAACTGTTGAAGAACACAGGAGATTGTCAATGAATCAAGTGAGATGGTGACAGTTAACAAGGCACCCCAACCCATGTAGAAAATGGGTTAAAGGGAGTTGATGATGATGATGAAAGACAGAGAGCTGCAAACAATGTGGAAATGTTACATGCAAGGTATGAAGGAGGAAAAAAGTGATAAACAAGAAAAGATGGAAGAAAAAGAATATGAGAGTAAAATAAAATTATGGAAAGTGAAATTAATAAGATTTTTTAAACACCCTTAATGAGTTATCACTTATGACATAGGCAAATTTACATTTATATAAAAGTAATCAAACAAGTTCATGTTTATAAACATTATGCTTCACATATATTGCTATACATCGTATAAACTAAGGAACATTACAAAAATTATTCAATTCCTATCCCCTTTTTTTAAAACAATAAACATCTTTATTGAACCATCACTCACGACATAGGCAATCGTACATTTATATAAATGAAAACAAACCACACCGACATTATACTAGTTGCAAGCATTTTACATCAAAAACCATTCTGACATACTCCCCAGTTGCAAATATTATATCACTTATAATCTACTCAATCATTTTCAGTCAAATATTATATAGTTCATTTAAGTCCTACCTTCTTTTAAACATCATTCCTCCCCTGTATGTACTGTTCCCACAATTCCCATTTTTCCTATGTGGTTTACTCCTACCCTTTTCTGAAGATCTCAATTCCAGTTGTTTTATCTCTGTCACTATATTCACTACTTCTAGTACAGTTGGTTTAGATTTTGATTTCCATTTTCTAGTAACTGCTTTTTTGGCAGCCACCATAATTAGACACAGCAAGGCTGTACCATGTCTAGGCAATTCCACTTCTGTATGATAGCTCAGAAAAATCATCTCCCTCTTCACACCAATCTACCCACCCAGCATCTCCGATAGTGCATCCCGCAGGGAAATCTTAAAGTCCGCCAACTCACCGTACTCCCAGAAAATATGATCCATATTACCTCTTTCTTTCCAATCACACCTTCATCATTTGCTGTCTACCTGAGGAAAAATTCTCTGATGTCTACTTTGGTTATAAAATATCTAGGTCAACATTTACAAGCAAAAATCCTAAATCTTCTAGATTTTGTTGCATATTTGAGAAACATATATATCCTCCTATTGTTTCTTTGTGAATTACTTACCCAATCTTTCTTCCCAATCCTTTTTAACCTCCTCTAATTGATTGTTATAGTTATTATGCAATATTTTATATGCACTTCTAATTATTTCTTTTAAAATGGCAGCTTCTGTTCTAGATTCTACTAAAAACTATACATGTGCTGGTCTTTCGTTTCGTGCCCCCCTATTTCTTTCTCTTTACCTATACTCTGATATTAATCCTTGATAGGGAAGCCAATCTCTAACCTGCACTCCAAATAAATTCTTGGTATCTTCCCATTCTATCATCTTTTCCTCTCTGGTTATTTGCTCTCAATACTTTGGCTCCTTTGCCATTTTTCTCCAATTAATTCCAGCCCCCTCTTGCCTATTGTCTATATCCCTAATTGCAGTCATCCCTATTGGCAGAATCACCTTCCTCCATTCCCGTGTTGGCTTAGTTCTTAGAATACATTCTGCTACTTTATAGATATAACATTCTGTATGATTATTATTCTCAAAAGCCTGCATCCAAAATCCCAGGCTCTCCTAGTTTCTTAAGATTCCCTGTTTCATCATCATCCCTTTCCACTATGAATTATAGTTTTCTGCTTGTGCTATGTATATGAGCCTTAACTGTGTAGCTCTGAAATACTCCTTCAAATTGGGTAATCTCAATTCGCCCTGTTCTGATGGAAGAATAAGCTTATCCCACTTAACTCTTGCTATCTTCCCCTCCCAGAAAAAGTCCTTCAGCTCCTTATTAATTGCTATCCACAACTTCTTCTCTGGTTGATAAAAATATACCTATTCTGTGTATAAAAATAATGGGATTAAAAACGTTTTAACTGCTTTTATCTTGCTATCCATATACCGAAACTTCAACTTTCTCAGTTTTTTGTATTATCTTTTGTTTAGTCTCTTCCCTCTTCCTACATATCCTTAGCTGTTACATCAGAATAATTTTTAATCCATACTTCTAAATACTTAATTTTATAATGTCCCCATAAATATGGATATTGCTGAACCAATTCATATGTGGGTACATAATTTACTGCTATTTTCATTGTTTTAGCTTCACTAATTTTATATTCTGAAAAGATGTGAAACTGTCTCAAAATGTTCCACAACACTGCAATAAATGTCTCTTTCTGGTTTTGTCAGGTATAAAATTGTATTATCTACAAATAGAGACAGCTTTTCTCGACTACCATACCAATTATATCCTTGAATTCCTTAGACCCTTTTTTTGACAGCAGTTCTAAATATAATGCAAATAAGAAATTATCAGAGGACCACACGCACTTTAATTTTCACCTCCAGTACCTTATATGTTCTCCTAATCAACTTTAGAATTTTTTCAAGAAATGCAAATGCTTCTACTGCCGTACTCATAACGTCCCAGCTTACTCTGTCAAATGCTTTATCTGCATCAAGATCCAGCAATAACAATAGTATTTTCTTACATTCTGCTTCCCTCTGGATCACCAGTGTTCTGTTAATGCTATCAGTTGTTTGCCTCCTGTCCACAAAACCACACTGATTCATGTCTGCCAATTCTGGCATTACTTTTGCCATTCTTTTAGCCATTATAAACATGAACACTTTATAATCATGGTTTGGTATTGAAATGGGCCTGTATGAATCTGGATCTGATGAATCTTTATTACAGCTACCCCCACTTTCTTGCAGGATGTTAGTACTTCTCCTCATAAAATACTGTTAAAAAAAATCTAGATTCAGATATTTACCAGTTTTTCCCTCCTAGCTTTCAAATGTCAACAGAAATACCATCTATTCCTGCAGACTTGCCTGTAGATTGGTTATACATCACAATATTTATCTCATCTCCTCATATCCTAACCGTTAGTAATTGTGCCTGAACTACCTCTAACCTTGGCATATTTAATTCTTTCATAAACATTTCCACATGTACCTTTTCTTGATTTCCATATTTCTCTGCTTTATACAGACTTTCATAGAATTTTCAAAATACTTGTAGTACCTCTACAGGATCTCGTTACCTTCCTTGTTACAGGCTCCCCAAACTTGGTAGCAGCCCTTTCTACTTTCTGTTGCCTGAATGTTTGTGCTAAAAGGTTTTGTGTTCTAGTGTTATCAAAAATAGCAATCTTTCTAGACTCGTTTATAATATTGAGGCAATCCCTTATTTTCAGCTTAATATTCTGCAGTTGATCTTCTTCTTGTTCTGTGATATTCCTCCTATTCTGCAATACTTTAGCATTTGTCAGTCCCTTTAAATAATTCTTGTTACTTAACCATAGCTCCCCTTTCTTTTATTTCCACCTTATTTTTAAACTCCACCTTAACTTCATCTCACTCCCTAGCTATATGTTCAGAAGTAATTTCTATCCTCTCAAATAGCTCCTGAATGATCTCCACTACTCCTACCTTAACAACAGATAGGTGGAAAAGCGCCAGTGTCTCATTTTTATTTCATTAACCTGTGTTTTTATTTTAGTTATTATTGGCGCATGATCTGAAATCATTATTGGGTGCGTATGAAGACCTTCAATTAAATGCATATGTTCATGTGAAATGTAAATTCTCTCAAGCCTAGCCTAGTTTTTACATCTTGGGAAATAATATGTAAATTCACTACAAACTCCATTACTGAATTCACATGTTTCATACCAAACATTTTCATAATTTTCTTCAAATGTTTACTCTCTTTTGTTATACTTTCCCTTCTGGACCCCCCAGACATATCTTCACTGCGGCAAATTAAATTCCAGTCCCAATGTATAAGCAATATTCCTATTTGAATTTCTCCCAGAATTTTCTTAAGCTCAATTATAGCAGTTTTAGATGGAATATAAATACATGCCAGTGTAATCCTCCCCTGACAGTATCCCCTTAGCACTACAAACCTGCCATTATCATCTTTTTTATCCTCTTCTACTACTACTGGAGCTCCTCTTGCAATTAATACAAGTACTTTTCTTTTCAGTTTGTCACATATATTCCACTGAGTAACCATCCTGAAAACCTTTCTTTATCAAATTCACATGTTCAGTTCTTTCCAAGTGTGTCTCCTGTAGCATAGATATTTGCACTCTACATTTTTAATACGGTTCACTATTCTTTTTTATATTTATCTCTGAGACCATTGATATTTAAAGACATTACAGAAAGCATCATTGTATTAAAAAGTAATTATTCCCACCTTTTATATACACCACCTTTTTTGTTAAATGCCTTGTTTCAGATTTTGTGTTACATGCATAAACGTTTTGGCATTATGAACTTTTATATAGTTGTTTCTTGTCATAACAATTTGAATCTATGTCACATCTTACATAACTTTTGTTTTATTGAAAGCCCTCAAACAAAAAACAAAGGAACCTGAAATACCCCCTAAAGCCTATTAATTTAATATTAACACACAAAACTATGTACATCTTCAAATACTGAGGTTTACTGTTCTAATAGGAACAAATGTTCTAACCTGACAGCCACACTCAATGACTTATGTTAACCTAAAAAGAAAGACGCATGAGTGCTAACTGGTTTTGTCATATCTTTACAGCTCTCCCAGCTGGAAAAACGCCTGAATGCTTTCAGAGAACATTATCTTCTAGCCAGTTTCCACAGCCAATCACTCTCCCCCAAACTTTAACCAATTTTTCTTTACCAGATTGTCTCCATGGAGACATGAGAAACAGTCAATTTCTCTTTATCAGATTGTATCCTTGGAGACACGAGGGCCAGATACAGAATTGTTACTAAGCATATATTCATTTGCTATAAAAAAGCCTCAATATGCAATAATATTTTTTCATTTACTTGCTTTCGCTAAAAACTTGTTACTAAATCAATCTAAGCTCCTTAACCCAGTCATTCCCCATGTAAGAATGAGAAGTACAACATTCATTTTTCTTTTGCCATGCTCTTACAGGATTACAGGAAGTTACTAGGCCATTGGCATTGAGGCCTTTACAAGTCTAGCCAAGAATTTAGCCCAAGATCCGACAAGTCAGCACCCAATGCCCCTGTCCAGCAGGGACTCTTTTAACCAGGCTTTTTTTTTACACTGCAGTGCCTACATTTCTTAAAACTGAACAAGAAGAAAAAGGCAAACAGAGGTTGAAATGAAGAAAATGCTAGCTGAATATGAGACTGCTCAGGAAGAGATGTTTCAAAATAATAGAATTAAAGGACAGAGCACATAGGGAAAACATGAGATTTTCAGCTATACCAGAGAATCTGGAAGGAACAGAATGCATTAATTTTATGAAGCACAAATAAGAAACTGGATTGATATTCCACAGCAAGAGTTGTTAGCTGAAAGGGCACATCATGAGTATGCTCCAAACTTGGCTATGAGAATGCAACCCAGACCTTTAATAGTAAAAATGCAATCTGACAAAATTCTGGCAGAAAGACAAAATACTAAAAGTGGGACACAGCAGAATGTTTCTGGAGAACAATTACTCACTGTACACCAGGCAGAAGAGGAGTAAGTTCATTCCACTATTCAGGGAATGCCGAGAAGCAGGCGTGAGATTCAAACTACTATACCAAACTATCTTCAGAATATTCTTTCCTGGACATGCAAAATAATTTCTTGATGCAGGACACGGTAAGGTGAAAATATAAAAGTTTGTCTAATAAAAACAGCTGTGAAAAAGGAGGATATTCTGCTTCTTGTTCTTCTGGTAATAAAGACCATAGAGAAACTGTGTCAGTGAAACCTTTTCCAAAGTTTCAACAGAAACTGCTTGAGAGACAGAAACAAGCACAAGAGTTGACTAGAACAACCAAGAGTATTATAGAAATGAAGCTGAATTTGGGAGATGGAGATGAACAGGAATACAACTAGCAACTCAGAAACTGACAAATAAATGTGGAATTACAAAGCATTTGGAAACTGGCAGAACAAGAAAACCTGGAAATATTGGACTTTTGACTGTTAAACTTGTAGTGGACTCTAAAGCATATGCTCTACGTCATGTCATTAATGTTTGAAAGAACACTTAGGAGAAGGGAAGAGGAGGAAGAGAGTTAATTGCAAGTAAAACAAAATTTTGTTCTTAACAGTAAAATGTTTATAATGCATATTTTATAGCATGTACATTATGTTAAAGTTTTTTCATTATTTTCAAGTGTAATAGGGATAGTAAAGTAAACAAGTTTCTCCTGTTTTTTTTTCTTTCCCCTTGTTCAGTTTAAGAAATGTAGGCTCTGTAATGTAATAAAAAAAAAAGAAGAAAAGTCTGGTCAAAAGAGCATGATACAAGGAAATTTGATATGTTTTTCAAATTTTTACATAGGGAAATGACTGGATTAAGATTATTGGCTTGATCTAGTAACACGTTTTAGGAGAAAGCAAATAAATAAAAAATAACATTGACTATAATAAAGCTTTCCTCTTGCAAATAAATAAATTCTTGTAGAAGCAACTCTGTATCTAGTTCTCATGTCTCCAAGAAGACAATATGACAAAGAGCAATAAAAACAGAATACTTTCTTTCAATGCCTTGGAGATGAAGCTTTCTGAAAGCATTTAAGTGTTCCCCCAATCTGGGAGACCAATAATGATAACACAAAACCAGACAGCACTTAGTAGAAGCACAGGCTGAACCAGGCACTGCAGCGTAGATAACCTTCCTTTTAGGTTAACCAGAGTCTAAGTGCGGCTGTCATGTTTGGGACAATTGCTCCTATTAGAAAGATAAAACTTCAATATTTGAAAATGTACATGATTTTGTGTGTTAGTATTGTTAATAGGTTTTAGGGGTGTACTGGGGGTGCATCTGATTTGTTTGTGGGCTTTCAACAACAAAATAAGTTATGTACTCATCATAACATTCCATCTGAGTAGTTGCGCTTCATTTGTCTTCAACTTGTGGGTTATGGATCCGTATAGGATCTGAGCCGGCAACTTTTACTAGCATCTGGTCCGAGCTCCAAGCTCCTCCCCTTACCCATAATACACCTCCACAGCCCTCCATCCCCAAATCAAGTTTGCTGAACCTTATACTGATAACCCAACCTGAAAAATATTTGTGACCTATACTGCAGCCCGTAAGCTGATCATATGCCAAGGTCCGGGGGAAGGAGGGAGGGATGACTGAAGACAAATGAAGTACAACTACTCAGATGGAATGTTATGGTGAGTGCATAACTTCTTTATCTGAAGTAGTTTACTTCATTTGGTCTTTAACCCGTGGGACAGAGTCACCAGCTACTAAACTCCTGGGAGGCCCTCATGGAAGGATATTCCAGAGCACCGCAGAACCAAAGGATGCTCTCTCCTTCTGGAAGTCAAATCCAATTTGTAATGAGAAATAAATGTATGAGATGAGGAACAAGTAGCTACAGAACAAATATCATCCAGGGACACTCTAGACCAAAAGGCCGCAGAAGTAGCCATGTACCTAGTGGAATGAGCTTTCACCTGGCCTGGAGGAGACATGCCTCTGTCCTTACAGACCTGAAGGATGCAAGAAGAGATCCATCTAGCAATAGTGACCTTGGAGATAGGTATAGAAGGATACAAACAACTGATCAGATTTACAGAAATTTTGTGTCCTGTGTAAATAGAATCGTAACTGTCTATGAACATCCAACAGGTGGAGTTTGTATTCCATCTTTTTCCATTTCCATTTTTCCATTGTTGGAAAAAACACAGGCAAATTGATAGTCTGATTGATACTTACTGGTGATCCCACCTTAGGAAGAAAGGCTGGATTGGTTCGAAGGGAAAGCCTAGCTTTGTGAAAAATCATGTAATGAACTTTGATGGACAACACCTGTAATTCTGCAACCCATTTGGCAGAGGTAATAGCCACCAGAAAAGCTGTTTTCCAAGATAAAAATTTTAGATCTGCAGTTGTGGCAGGCTCAAAAGGCGGAGCGACCAAAGCTTGAAGAACCATAGTAAGGTCCCATGGGGGAACAGGATCTTTGACTAGAGGGCATAACAAAAAGGTGCCTTTAATAAAGGCTTCACACAGTCTGGAAGAGGCTAAAGAGGCAGAATTCTCACCCACATGAAAATGAGAGATGGCAGCCAACTGAACCTTGACAGTAGAAGAACTAGCTCTGTGTTGAAAAATATCAGCTAGAAAATCAAGAAATGCGGAAATAGCCGTGAAAGTGTCTAAACTCCTTTGAGAGGCCCAAAAAGAAAAAGGTTTCCACTTGCTGTGATAAACCTTCCTGGTTGAAGACTTATGAGCAGCCACCAGAATAGATCTAACTGAGGAGGATAGTCCAGGAGTCCTAGCAATTATGGGAACTGGAGCAGCCAAGCTGTGAGCTTCAGACTGTCCAGATTTGGATGAAGCACCACCAAAGGGTGTGAAATTAGATCCCAAATGAGATCTAGGATCCAAAGCAGAGCCAGAAGGTGAGACCAAAGGAAGGGAAACCATACCTGGCAAGGTCAGAACTGGGAAATAAGGATCACATTGCTGTAGAAACCTCAGAATAAGAGGTACTGGCGGGTAAGCATACAGAAGACTGGGAGGCCAAGCATGAACTAGAGCATCTCTGGGGGACTCCCCCGGCAGGGGGTTCATTGCGAAAAACTTGCTGCACTTCGCATTGGAAGGAGATGAGAAGAGATCGCAGCAAGGTTGACCCCATTCGCTGAAGATCTGTTCCGCTACTGACAGATTCAGAGACCACTCGTAAGGCATCAGAATAGTGTGCCTTAGTCTGTCCACTAGGATGTTGGTCCATCCAAGAATGTGCATTGCGATGAGAAAGTAACCAGTAGAGATCGCCCATTCCCACACTCTCTTGGCTTCATGACAAAGGGGATAAGATCTGGTCCCTCCCTGTATGTTGATATACCAGACCACTGACATATTATCTGACTGAATTGCAATCGTTCCCAGAGGAAGAAACGCATGAAGGGCCTGCAATGCTAGAAGAACCGCCCGCATCTCTAGGACATATGTGCAAGCTGGTCTCTATGGGGGACAACAGGCCTTGGACTGTCCTGACCGAACAATGCCCCCCCCCCCACCCGAGATGGAAGGCATCTGTGGTCACTGTGGCTTAGGCTGGGGCTGGAACAAAGGGTCGTCCCTCCAAAATGTCCAGAGAGCACATCCACCATATGAGAGATGACTGACAGACTCTACTGAGTTGAATAGGAAATGCCAATGGCAGTTCCAGCAAGGATCATTGTACAGCTAGAGTCCACTGTAGAATTCTCATGTGTAACCGGCACACGGAAGAAGAGTTATGGTCGCAGTCATCGAGCCTAATGTCCTCAACACCAATTCCGCTGTTGGGAGATGAGAACGGTAGATTAGGGAGACACGCATCCTCAGGTTTTGGACTCTCTCTGAGGTCAGGAAGATTTTACACTGAAGAGTATCTATCCTGGCACCAGTGTAGTCTATCACCTGTACAGGATCTAGTAGAGATTTGGATGTGTTGATTGTGATCCCCAAACCCAGGGCAAGAGTCAGGAAATAATCCGTGGTTTGGGAGAGTAGACGCCTGGTGGGAGCAGTGAGGAGCCAATCATCCAGGTACTGATAGACCTGAATCCCCTGAAGCATCAGGTGAGCCGTTACCACCGCCATCACTTTGGTAAACATCCTGGGGGCTGCGGTGAGACCAAAGGGTAGGGCTCAAAATTGGTAATGACTGACTCCTAGCTGGAAGCGGAGGAACCTCCTGGAGCTTCTGTGCATTTTTATGTGATAGTAAGCATCCTGGAGGTCTAACAAGCACATCCAGTCACTCTCTTGCAAGTACGGCATGACGGACTGCAATGTGACCATCAAGAACTTCTCTTTGGCAACTGACAGGTTCAGGGTAGAAAGGACCAGAATGGGCCTTAAGTCCCCCATTTTCTTTGGCACCAAAAAGAACCTGGAGTAGAAGCCCGATCCTGACTGATCTGGGGGGACGGTTTAAATGGCTCATTTTTTTAGGAGCTTGGAAATTTCCTATGCTGCTGCCTCCCTTTGCATGTATGTCCAGGTGTCTGGGAAATTTGGGGGAACCCAAGAAGGGGATAGAGTGTCCTCTGGATGTGATCTAACGCACCCAGCGGTCTGTTGCTATGGACTCTCATAATGTTTGGTGCAAGGACAATCATCCACAGACTGCCTCCAGAGTAGAGCAGTCGGGCAACCCCTCAGGGTTGCAGCCCGGGTCTGTCCCAGAAGGGTTCTCAAGACCTAAAATTCTTTGGACCCCCTCTGCCTCTGAGCCTGCGTCCATTCTGTCCCCCCTCTGCCTCTAGGGGAAGAAGAGCCCTGAGTGTTCCGAGAATACCGTGACTTCCGGAACCACATCTTCTTTTGCCCTCTTTGGTTCTGGGAAAAGGACCTTTGAGGGTTTGAGAAGCAGATCCTGATGGCAGACAGTGTCTTCCTGCCCTTCTCACTCTGGACTAATGTCTCTTTAACGGTCTTGCCAAAGAGAGTAGAGCCGTCATAATGGCCACTGGCAAAGGATGCCTTGAAGGGTTTTGAAAAATTGACATAACCTGAGCCAGAAGTTGCACCTCATGGACACGTCGGACCCAGCCGCCCTAGCCGCTCCTTCCGTAGCATGTGAGAAGAGTCACATGGAGGTGTTGGAGACTGCTTTTAAAGTGGCCATCCTTGTGGAGAACGAAGCCTTATCCTCCTGCGAGATGGACTTGGGACGAGACTCCTCCAGCTCCTTTACCAGGTTGCACTGGAGTCTGGTGACATGGGCCAGGTAGTTCAGCACCCTAACTGAAAAGGTAGCTAAAGCGTAAACATGCTTCCCTAGGTGGTCTATCATCTGCAATTCTCGGTCAGGAGGATGAACCGAGGAACTCTTCTGAGCAAGTTCCTTCTTAGTGGCTGCTGCTACCACCATAGCATCTACTGGGGAGCCCTTGTTCCATGCTTGTCTGTGTATGAGGGGGCTTAAAATTTTGTCAGGTCTTTTTGGGATAGATTCCATGGTGTCTGGTTCCTTCCATGCTCGTGAGGTGACCAGATCCACCAATGAATTTGCGGGAGGGGATACCCAGGAAGTAGATGGGACATGCCGAAAGCCTCCAGGAACACAAACTCATCAGAAGAATGTTTGGGGGTAAACCAACCTCCCTGTTGGTGCAGGATTTCCATAATGTCTCCAAAGGAAATATCCTCAGGAGGTGACCTAGGGGAAACTTTCTCCATCATCCAAGTCTGTGTCCTCGATGAGGGACTCGAGGGAGTCTAAGTGCCTCCTCTTGCATGTATGCTTGCGAGGTACCTCTCCAGTGGGGCTCTCCGGGGGGAGCTCACAAGCCACTTGTTCCTCAGAGAGAACCGTCTGGGCCTCCTTGAGCATGGGCTGTCCCTCTGGTAAAACGATGGGGACCATAGACAGAGCAGAGGGGTCTGGGTGGAATCCGAGGGGGCAATCAGGGGTCGTGATCCAGCAGAGAGAACCATTTCTACCACGTCGAATGCTGAAGGAGATTGAACCTCCTTAGAAACCAATGAGGAGGCCAGTCTCCCCAGGTACGAGAGAATCAGAGTTGGGCCCGAGGTGGACAGAGCTCAGAGGGAGGGAACTTGGCCCGACAAAGGTGCAGCCAAAGAAAAAAGTTCCACTCCCTTGGATCCGACACCTAAACTCTGGCTCTGAGCATGACTCAGATCTGAGCTGGTCAGATCCGACACACTCCAGGCAGCTGTCAGAGTCGAGGAAGCAGGTACCGTCAGAGCCGACCCCCTGACCAAAGCCATCCTCGGATCTGAATACTCCGAACCCGAAGGTCGGATCAGAGAAGGAGAAATCGGCTGGAAAAAGGGAAGCGAGCTCCCCCTCCTGAGGGAGGGGGGCTGGCAAGACCCCCATCTGAATCTGAGTACGGATAAGCCTCCTCATTTTATCCAGATCAACCTCAGACAAGGACCAGGAGGACCGCGACAAAGCCACTGACTCCGACCTGGCAGGTTGGGGCACCGAGGCCCTAGAAGCTGAACGTGTCTCCTCTGGCTCCGGGGAGAACCTCGGAGATCGGAGTAGAGGGAAGTCACGGATCTGTAGCGGTTTTACAGGTGAAGGGAGGTCTGGAGACCTCTTTCGCTTTTCCCTCACCTTCGACGCTTTCTCCTTCTTTCTGCCCCTTTTCCGCTCTGCTTCCACAGGCATTTGAACAGGAGGTTGAGTCCCAGCCTGGGAGGGAGGGAGGAAAAGCCAGGGGAAGAGAGGAAGGAGAGGCGGCCACAGCAGCTGCTGTGACTGAAACTGGGGACGAGGAAGAAAGCCTTTGAGGGCCAACTTGGCCTTCCTATCCTTAATGACGTGGGGATTGAAACCCGCACATATGCTACAGTCCACACTCAGATGGGCCATGCCCAAGCACATACACACAGGGTGGCCATCTGCAGGGGATAATTTATGACCACACTCAGTGCACCATTTGTCAGCCATACTATCAAAGAACGAAACCTTAAGAAAAAAAAATAGCTTCTTTCTTACTGATACACACACACACACAAACACACACACACACACACAATCACCACACTCATATACAGAAAACACTGAAGGGGGGAGGAGAAGCAAAATCCACACAACAATACAAACTACTCTAACTAACCTAAAAACTCAATAACTCGACGCACCAAACGAGGGGAGGAAAAAGGGGAACCTATACTAACACTACCTAACAAATTTGAAAGAAAAAACATATTCAAAAAGGTTTTACCCACTTGACTAATTTGGAGCTCAAGAGATCACGATGCATAAGCTATTCGCGGCAAATGAGAACTGGGGATGGAAAGCAGTGGATGTGTATTATGGGTAAGGGGAGGAGTTTGGAGCTCGGAGCAGATGCTAGTAATAGTTGCCGGCTCGGATCCGTAACCCACAGGTTGAAGACCAAATTAAGTAAACTACTTCAGATCAAAGTTTTGTAAGATGTGACATAGGCTCAAATGGATATGATAAGAAACAAATGCATAAAAAATCAACCTGCCAAACAGTGTATGCATATAACGCCAATGCTGGAACTAGTTACTTAAAAAATGTGTTACATAAAAAAGATGGCAATAATAACTTTTTAAGATAATGATGCTTTTGATATTATCTTTAAATGTTAATAGTCTCACAGATATTTACAAAAAAGAAAGAGTAGTGAACTATATTAAAAATGTACAGTGCAAACAGCTATGCTACAGGACACAAATTTGGAAATAATTGAACATGTGAATTTGATAAAGAAAGGTTTACATGATAGTTATTCCGTGGAATACCTGGGACAAAGGAAAAGAGGGGCACTTATATTAATTGTATGAATAGCTCTTGTAGTAATAGAGGAGAATAAAGTTAATAATGGCAGATTTGCAGTACT